>NC_051160.1:15360881-15548644 GCF_013339745.2 Dermacentor silvarum | reverse complement strand
TTATTGACGCGAAATAAGTTGGCGCGTGGTGACACTGGCCCCTTGAGGCGAGAACGACGAAGTTCGTGGTTGCGCGCGCGCTCTCCGAGGTCCAGCCATTATTAAAGGCTGACGTGTTTTTTGCCTATCTGTTACTGGTCAACCATTCTAGTTGTACTAGCTGGGTGACATTTCTGGTGGAAGTGCTGGGTACGGTCGATGTTAAGATCTCCGGAGCGCACCCCAGACCTAAGCCCGGCGAGTAGTTCGGCCGAGCTTACCCCTGTGCACGTACGTACCAGCCGACGTCTCCAAGGACTCCAGCCACAGCACGGTTTGCTACCCGAACGGAGTAGAATGACGAACCAACCACCTCCTGCCGCTACTGCAGCATCGCACGTGGTCGTCAATCAGATCCGGGCGCCGAATCATTTCCACGGGAGTGCTTCAGAGGACGCCGACGACTGGCTTGACCATTTTGACCGGGTCGCCAACGTCAACGACTGGACACACGAGCGTAAGCTTCGCTACGTGTACTTCGCTCTTGAAGATTCCGCTAAAATATGGTTTGAGAACCACGAGGCGACACTGACGTCATGGGAAGAATTTCGTCGGCAGTTCCTCAATGCCTTCGCCAGGGCGGACAGGAAGGAGAGGGCGGAGTTAGCAATGGAGTCGAGAATTCAAGGCCCGAATGAGCGAGTGACGGCGTACGTAGAAGACATGAATCGCCTCTTCAGACGTGCGGACCCCTCTATGACTGAAGCAAAGAAGGTGCGCCACCTAATGCGCGGCGTGAAAGAGGACATCTTTGCTGGCCTCATTCGAAATCCGCCGACGACAGTGGCAGAGTTCCACGACGAAGCCACCACCATGGAAAAGGCCCTTCAACAGCGGGCCAGGCAATACAACCGCGACGCCGTGATTTCAAGGGAGCTCTCGGCCGTTACCCTAGGCAACGACGTCGGCGCCTTGCGAGAACTCATCAGGGCTGTCATCAAGGAGGAACTGCAGAAGATGCAGACGACCGCTGCCTCTGTGGGACAACTTTCCATTGCGGAAATGGTGCGCGCCGAGGTCCGACAGGCCGTCCATGTGCCTGAACAGTACGAGGCACCACAGCAGAGAACGCGCCCTGAACTGAGTTACGCCGAAGCAGTACGCCGTCCACCACCCTCAAGTGCGTATAGCATGGTGCACCCCGCTCAGCAATTGGACGTTAGCTTCAGGCCTCGCAGCACACCGCACATGGCCGAAGCAAGAACTAGGAAGAGCGACGTCTGGCGCACCGCTGACTACAAGCCCGCTTTGTTACCATTGTGGCGAAGCCGGGCACATCTACAGAATGTGTCCGTATCGTCATGTGGGGCTCCGAGGGTTCGCCCCAAATGCACCTCGTCCACGACCTGGTGAGCGGCCGCCGGAAATAGAGAGTTTCGTCGCGAATCGTCGCAATGGTGATCAACGATGGCACGAGCCCCGTTCGTCGTCTCCTGCTCGTTACAGGTCACCATCACCAAGCCAAGCCTTCTCTCGCGGCGCTCTCAGACGCCGCTCGCCTAGCCCGGCGGCTCGGGAAAACTGAGTTCAGCGACCTCCGGAGGTGAGGCCGCTGACGACGACTGTGCGCAAGATCCTCCACTACGACCACAACGACGAAAACAGAACGACGCAGACGTACAGACGCAGTCAAACACCGTACGAGAGGTAATAACGTCGAACATTCCCGTCACCGTAGACGACGAAGAAATAACAGCGTTAATCGACACTGGAGCGGACACCTCAGTTATGAGCATGGACCTTGCCTGCAAGCTGAAGAAAGTTTCTACCGAGTGGACTGGGTCGCAGATTCGCACTGCAGGAGGCCATCTGCTAACCCCGGTAGGAAGATGCACAGCGCGAGTCAGCATTCGTGGATTTATGTACCTCGGAGATTTCGTTATCCTCCCAAGCTGTTCGAGGGACCTAATTCTGGGAATGGACTTTCTGCAGGCTAATGGAGCCGTCATAAACTTACAAAAGTCGCTGGTAACGTTTTCAACGGCGCAGGCCTTAGCAGGGAGCAGCACTGACGACACGTATGTCAACGCCTTGAGGATTGTCGACGAGAACATCACGGTGCCGCCAAGGAGCAGCGTATTGACCCTCGTAACCTGCGACGCATTCGACGACTATGAGGGTATTGCCGAGGCAAATATCCCGCTGTTGCTCGAAAGACACATCTGCATCGCCCGGGGCCTTGTTCGAATACAGAATAAGTGCTCGCAAGTTTTGTTGACAAACTTCAGCCATGAGTATCAGCACGTCCCTCAAGGTACAGCTGTGGCCTTTCTGAACGACATTGCTGACTTCTCCGATGTGGGCACGTTACAGGTGACTTCACCGGATGCAACAACTCACGCCAGCCTGAGTACCCGCGTCCACATCAATGCTGACTTAGCAGATGCACAGAAGGATCAGCTACTGGACCTAGTGACAGAATTCTCTGGCTGTTTTTCCACAGAATCTAAAGTCCAGCGCACCTCCATTACGCAACACCGGATAGTTACAGAGGAGTCGGCGCGGCCTGTTCGTCAGCACCCGTACCGCGTGTCACCTATGGAGCGGGAGGCGATTAAGCGTCAAGTTGAAGAAATGCTCAATGATGACGTCATCCAGCCGTCGACAAGTCCGTGGGCGTCGCCTGTCGTACTCGTAAAAAAGAAAGACAACACGCTCCGCTTCTGCGTTGACTACAGGACGGCTTAACCGAGTCACCAAACGCGACGTTTACCCCCTGCCACGGATCGATGACGCTTTGGACCGTCTGCGTCATGCTGAGTTCTTTACTTCGTTAGACCTAAAGTCAGGGTACTGGCAAATCGAAGTGGACGAGCGTGACCGTGAAAAAAACCGCCTTCGTGACTCCCGACGGGCTATACGAATTTAAAGTCCTGCCTTTCGGTCTCTGTTCCGCTCCTGCTACGTTTCAACGAATGATGGACACTGTACTCGTCGGACTAAAGTGGCAGACGTGTCTAGTGTACCTAGACGATGTTGTTGTGTTTTCCAGCACGTTCGATGAACATCTCACCCGACTACGAAGTGTCCTTACCGCAATACGCAAGGCAAACCTCACCATCAAGCCTGAAAAATGTTACTTTGGCTTCCGGGAACTCAAGTTTTTAGGCCACGTGGTCAGCTCCCAAGGAGTACGACCAGACCCAGAAAAGCTAGCTGCCGTTGCCGAGTTTCCTCACCCTAAAGACAAGAAGGCTGTTCAGCGGTTCCTGGGCCTCTGCGCTTACTACCGCCGTTTCGTTGAAGGCTTCTCGAGGATTGCTGAACCTCTCACGAGACTGACGCGACAAGATGTGCCCTTTGCCTGGACGGAAGCCCAAGAGCAGGCCTTCACCGAATTGCGCAATCGCCTTCAATCCGCTCCAGTGCTGGCGCATTTTGATGACACCGCGGCAACTGAAATTCACACAGACGCAAGCAACGTAGGACTCGGGGCTACTCTGGTTCAATGGCAAGACGGAGCAGAACGTGTAATTGCGTACGCGAGCCGTAGTCTCACAAGAGCAGAAGCTAATTATTCAACCACCGAAAAAGAATGTTTAGCAGTCGTGTGGGCCATCAGCAAGTTCCGACCTTACTTATACGGCCGGCCATTTCGAGCGATCAGTGACCACCATTCGCTCTGCTGGCTTGCCAATCTACGAGACCCGTCTGGTCGCCTCGCTCGTTGGAGCCTCCGCCTCCAGGAATACGACATGACTGTTGTCTACAGATCGGGCCGTAAGCATAGCGACGCTGACTGCTTGTCACGTTCTCCTATTCCCTTGACACCCTCCGACTTGGAGCTAGATATGCCGTTTCTTGGTGTCGTCGACGTGGTGCGCATGGCTGACTACCAACGTGCAGACTCTGAACTGCTTCCAGTCATCCGACATCTCGAGGGAGCCGACGTTGTTGTCCCACGCCCACTTTCACGAGGATTGCCATCGTACTGCCTGCGGAACAATGTCCTGTACAAGAAAAATTTCGAGAACAGCCAAGAAACGTTTCTTCTCGTCGTTCCGACGGCGCTGCGCGAGGAAGTTTTACAGGCGTGTCATGACGATCCCTGTGCCGGCCACTTAGGCTTCGCGAGGACATTAGCGCGCATACGGCAGAAATACTATTGGCCACACCTATTTTCGTCGGTTCAGCGCTATGTGCGAACGTGCCGTGACTGTCAGAGGCGTAAAGTGCCACCCGTCAAGCCAGCCGGCCTCCTTCAGCCTTTGGATCCGCCTCCGGCGCCGTTCCAACAAGTGGGAATGGACCTTCTTGGTCCGTTCCCCACGTCTTCCTTGCAAAACAAGTGGATAATCGTGGCAACCGATTATTTAACTCGCTATGCGGAGACAAAAGCTGTGCCGCGGGGAACTGCTGCTGAAGTCGCCAGCTTCTTCGTCCACAACATCGTGCTTCGTCACGGTGCACCCGCTGTGCTCATTACTGATCGCGGTGCAGCGTTTACAGCGGAGTTGTTGCAACAAGTCGTCACGCTGACGCATACTGACCACCGAAGGACCACAGCCTATCATCCCCAGACTAACGGCTTAACAGAGCGCCTGAACAGAACATTGGCCGACATGCTATCCATGTACGTTGATGTGGAACACAAGACATGGGATGAAATTTTACCATACGTGACGTTTGCTTATAATACCGCTGTGCAAGAGACCACCGAGTTTACACCATTCGAGCTCGTTTACGGACGTCGAGTTACAACCCCCTTAGACGCCATGCTCCCGGTAGACCACGGAACCACAAGGAATGACACCACTGAAGAGTTCGTCGAAAAAGCAGAGGAAGCTCGCCAGCTTGCTCGGAATCGCATCCGCACCCAGCAGAATACCGACGCCTGCCGTTACAACCGGACCCGACGGAACGTCCAGTACTCACCAGGCGACCGCGTGTGGGTGTGGACACCTATCCGACACCGTGGGCTCTCGGAGAAATTGTTGCGCCGCTATTTCGGCCCCTACGAAGTCGTACGCCGGCTCAGTGATGTGAACTATGAGGTGGTGCCTCAAAGCTCTGACCCTAGTTCGAACCGACGCCGTCCCCGTGCTGAAGTCGTCCACGTAGTACGGATGAAGCCGTACTACGCACGCGAGGGATAAGCAACTCTCACAAACCGCTTCAGCATTGTGTACATTCCTGTATGTCTCTTTTTTTTTTTTTCATGTTGGCACCTTTGCCCATATTGCGCGCCCCATGCCCTTGAAGCGACCGGGTCGGTCGCTTTAGAGAGGGGAGCAATGACGCGAAATAAGTTGGCGCGTGGTGACACTGGCCCCTTGAGGCGAGAACGACGAAGTTCGTGGTTGCGCGCGCGCTCTCCGAGGTCCAGCCATTATTAAAGGCTGACGTGTTTTTTGCCTATCTGTTACCGGTCAACCATTCTAGTTGTACTAGCTGGGTGACAATATACAGGGAAAAATAATGATAAATATCGTTGCATAGCTTACTCCCTTATGGGAGTAACCACTATCATGAACTCCGAGATCGGGCGGCCCAGAGCGCGCGCCGGCCTCATCTCGGAGGCCATGTATTTTTCTCGTGACTCCAGCTTTCAAGGAGCACCAAAGAGGAGTCAAGTGCTGGGATACGATGGTAACAGATCATGCAAGCACAGATAACCACGCGTACATGTGGAACGTACGAGAAGCGACGAGACACCAGGCACTGCGCTACACATTGAAGCATCAACTCTATAGACCAGTATTTAGTCATGCTTTTTAGAGCGCAGCGGCGCCCGTTCCTCCGGCGAGCGTCGGCGGCGTAACCGAGCGAACGATGAAAGCGTACGCGGAGCGCAGCGGGGATGAAAGAGGCGAGGAGGAGGGTTGGCGAAAGCGTGAGAAAAAAAGCGTAGTGCGGCGACGATTTCTACGAGATGGCGCGAGAGTAGCGCGCGTCGTCTGGTAGTTATACCAAGGTATACTAAATAGTGTGACAATTAACTAAGTAGCCACTACAACGATCTTTCTTTTTTTCTTTCTTTTTTTTAATGGTGTAATTGGCTCTCGGATGTATTTTTACCCTTATGTGGTAGAGCTGCGTGCTGCATACTGATAGCAAAGAAACGAACAAAATTAATTTTGCTGACAATATTGGCGAGAAATGTTCTGTATAACGACCAATTCTGTTAAATCAAGAAAAAAAAACATTTTACGAAAAAAAGAAACATTTCGAAATCAAAGAATTTCTGTAGTTCCCGTTCAAAAATTTTTTTCTCTAGTAAAATTAAGAAATGTTCCGTTTTTTTTCTGTTTTCTTTTTTTTTCGCATTGATATTTTTTTTACTGTGAATATTCTTTTAACGGCGATAACGACAAATACACGTCGCTTAGCACTTCGCACGATATTGCGAAACGATGATTATCTAAAGCCGGTGCTGTGTTTGGCGCGTTTATAATGTTTCGAAATAGGCCAATTGTAGCATTAGAAGCCAGAGCGGCATATTGTTTCGCAAGCGCCATGACTGCATTAAGAACACCAATTGCCTCCGCCATCAGACGTGTATACGCAGGCTTTCTTGTAGAAATACACCCGTCTCTCAAAGCAGCTCGTGCCAACGCGCTTATCAGATCGCAAGCGGTTGCAGTGGAAGATAAGCAAAATAGGGCGATGATATGGAAAGGCAGGCGTCCAAACACGGGATACAAGTACACAACAAGAAAGACTCAAACGTCGGCTATCAACTCCAAGCTCGCACAGAAGCGGCAAAGAAGGAATAAGACACGAAACCTATGTGCGCATGCGCAAGCATAGGCGGCACGGCGCCAACCCGTCAATCTTGAGCACGTGCAGCACTCGCGAAAGATAAGCTGTGATAACTAAAGACACGACGCTACTTGTTTAAGCAAGGTAATCGAGGGCTGGCTTAAGCACGTGCTACCGCTATTAATGACGTATTCCATGCATGGATGCCCTGACGATGAGACGCACCTCTTGCAACACCGCGTAGATAGCGCAAGGCCTGTTCGCTCCGATCCATGACGTCATGCTACCTGGCCCGAAATTTCCATTGCCAAGGCTGGCGTGACGACAGTGATGACGTCAAAATCACGGTTGCTTACTCGTGAGCATCCCCATTAGATTCTATGGCAGTCGGGCCAGGTAACATGACGTCATGGATCGGAGCGAACAGGCCTTGTGCTATCTAGGTGGTGTTGCCTCTTGGCCCTTTCAGCAGTTGCGTCTCGTCGCTATAGTTTGGTGGTCACCTGCTGGTGTTTCCACCGCAAAAGTGTGGTGCCAGGATGAATCTTTGTAACGCAAGCGTATGCGCGGGAAGCGGGAAGAGATAGGTGGGTCACGTGTAACTTTTTTTTTCACACTGCTGCACTTTGATTTAGGGCTGTTCGTGGGGGGTCGCCAGGAGGCTTATCGTGGTCAAGGATACGTATTCTCGGACGGCACCCTGTTTAGATTCTGGCTAGACTCTGGCTAGATTAGACTCTGGCTGGATTGAAAGGTTTCCCTGCGAATATTTGGTCATAAAGTTTCCTACAAGAATTGTACGAAACTCTATCATGTGTTTGGTATTAAGGAAAAAAAGGACGTGAAAGTAAACGGCTACGCCACACTCGGGTTCCCGAAGCAGTTTCTGGTCACGCGTACAGATGTTGGAAACGACGACAGTCTGATGATGCATTTGATTATCTTAGAAAGGACCACTTTACTTTATAAAGTATAGATAAAAGGAAACAAACCTGGCAACCTGTCTTTCTCTGAAGAAAAATGACCCATATGTGCGAAAAAGTTGCGCAGTCTATGACGTCACGCAGGTTCTTTGGACGCGAGCGGAATCAAGTAGTTGGGTGTTCGGTTGTGCCTAGTAAGCGCTGGCAAGGTTCCACGTAGAGCTTGATTTGTTTCGCCTTTACTCAAAAAAAAAAGAAGAAAAAAAAGGGGAAAAAAAGTTGAGTTCAGTGGAGTTGGGTTTGGGTGCTCGCAATCAGAGATCATTACCAGGAGTGAGCCGACCACCTTACGAGTCCTGCGACGCCGAGCATGTGCCTCCGGCGTCGAGGAGGAAAAATCGCTGCCGGCGCTTTTAATTGCGCGATACTCAGAAAAAGCGATCGTGATACACGCGACCCTGTGAACAGCAAGCAGTTCGCGGGATCGCGTGCGCTCACATGGAGGTGCCTATATACTGCGCGACTTATTTTCACGCCGGCGTCGGAGCGCCCCCTTTCTCATTTTATTCGTTCGGACTTCCGGTAGGTAATCGTGGGTGCTATCCTATAGCCTGAGACCACGGCGCTAGTGCAGTGCACGAATAAAGGAAAGCATTAGGAGAGAGCGTTGCGCAGCACGATTGAAAGCTAAACGTATCCTCGCAACACGTGATTGTGACGTCAGAGCGCGCGGTAGATTTTATGTTCCGTTCTCACAGGCAGATATACATGTATATGGCGAGGCAGCCGAACTAGACTTTTCAAAGTAACCGTATTAAAGAAGATACTGCGTTATAAACAATTAGGTAAACATACTGTCCGACGGCAGGATTCGAACACAGGACCTCTCTAGCACAGAAGCCCCGGTATTGTAAACCTATTATACGCGACATGGACAAGCGCAACCACTGCAGTTAGCCGCCATTATGCGTTCTTGTAGAGTCTTATTACCCTATGCATTAAAAAAAGCATAAATTGCTTTGAAATTTAGGCCAGTTTAGGGCCAGATAAAGCGTCATAAAAGAAGCCACAAGAACGTCTTAAGCCCAAGCACGAAGATCAGGCAAATCCATGTACTACCCATCATTCCCATGGTGGCTGAACGATTGCAGCGCCAGAGTTCACTCTAGTGATTATTGTAGCAAACTCTAGAGTTTATTAATCCCCCCCCCCCTTTTTTTTTTTAATTGGAACGGTTGCTACTGTACAGGGACGGGTTGTTCGATCGAAAAATGACGATAACGACACTCCGGAATGGGCCGCCAAGCACGCGTCCGTCGTCTGTTACGGAAGCTATAGCTGAAGCCTCAGAAAAGGTGCCGTGTTTTGCCGGAGGCATCGTAATCACCTCGCGTTGGCGAAATATAAGCCCACTTGTCGAGTTACCGGTAGTGACTTGGGCTTCCATCTTCTGTGTATACCACCGGTGTCCTGCCAATGTGCCAAGTGTCTTGGTATCGCAGCGCCGCCTTCCTTACCCGGGTAAAACTATTTTAGAAAGAACCCTACACGCTATAGACGCTGCCCTTTCACAGCCTCATAACCAACATCTTGACGTTTATCATTCGTACAGCGTTCGAGAAGAAACGAGTGTAGATTGTCGGTTCGTTATGAAGGTTCGATACAAAAGTAGAAAACTGTCCGGGGGACCTCCTGGTGCGGCGATCGGCAGGCGAAGCGAATTCGAGTAACGCTTGCGCAGCAACAGATATGTAACTCACTCGCAGACTCCGCCGTGCATTACCGTATGTGCGCAGGAATCCCGAGGTGCTCCATCTTCTCTCGGGCAATGACTCTTCAAGCGAATAGTTTCCTTTGGCTCTTTCGGCCGTTCTCGCGGTTAAGTCGCTAGACGGCCGGTGCTCGGACTCGGAACGGAAAACGTTCGTTCGCTCTTTCTCTCGCTCTCACTTTTTCTCTCTCTCTCCTTTTCTCACGCTCTCCCCAGCTCGCTCTTGCGTTCTATTGTTCAGGGTATTCGCTTACATTAGACAATAATCATCGATGTTTTCTGCACAGTCTTCTTTCTATTTAGTCTCGAGCGAATAGCTCTCGTAGGCTATAGTGACCTCGGGTCATCAGGTTGGGTCGCGTTGGCTGCAGACCCAAATCAACTACGGGATCACGCAGTCGTAAGACTGCCGTTACCGACAGGCTTTGGTTAAAGGCATAATCGGCGAGCTTCCGGTGATGGTCGGCTGCACTCACCGTCGTCTTTCAACCATTTTTTTTTTCTTTTCTACGAGGCTCCTTGGAGTATAATGACCGCTGTCCCAATAACAACCGCTCTCTGGAGAAGCTAATCGATGTTCGGGGTTGTTGCGTCCGTGACGACAGGGTATATTGTGCATACAGAGTGAGCGAAACAGCACTTCCTGGGACGTTGCCAATAAGCTAGCTCCGGCGGCGTGGGGGCATGATGCGTCGGTTTTGACCGAGCCCACGCGGCACCTCTACCTTTTACCGGTGACTTCTCGAATATAGCTTTCTGGCACGCTCCGCTCTTGCGTTCTCGGGAAACTGCAGTTGCGGCAAGCCTTGCGGTATACATGCATTTGTCCTTGTCACATGCACAGGTGTCGTACGGACCTGTCCTCCCAGCCTCCCTATATGGCCCCTTTCATGTTTGTTCGTTCGCACGTACCTTTTTTTTTTCTTTCTTGGTTAGTTATCGGTATGCCAAGTGTTCTTTGGTTTTTTCAGTGTCGACACTGTTTCCACGGGTAGCTTATTCGGATGCAAGGCGTCTGCTTTGTTTTTTTCCTGCTCCGTTTTGTTTCTTTTCAATAATTGTGTTTAGAGGCTGGCAGCAGGGCTGGTACCTTATAGTATAATGTGCGCGCGATCGCCAAATGTTCTGTCGAAATGAGTATGCCGCTGTGACGTATTGTGTATGTCACTTGATTAATATATATATATATATATATATATATATATATATATATATGTGTGTGTGTGTGTGTGTGTGTGTGTGTGTGTGTGTGTGTGTGTGTGTGTGTGTGTGTGTGTGTGTGTGTGTGTGTGTGTGTGTGTGTATAAATTTGAATAGACGACAGCGCATACTGCGCGCTCTGTGGAGCAAAAAGTGGACCGCCGATGTATGAGCGTCCCCCTACAGAATACCGCGCTTTCCATTCTACCGGTCTTAACTTTGCACTGGTGTCGAAGCTATAGGACTGGCGTCGGTAGATTGAAGGCCGCGGGTTGTCGGATAATTTGCCGGATCTCTTTAGTCGGCCAATCAAATGATCCTATCATACGATTGACAAGGCTTCGGCCAGCAAGGAACGTCTGCCCATTATGGTTAAGTCATTTCGGGCCGCGGCGTTATATAGTTTCCACTTCGCGGCATGGTCTCGGTGTGGAAAACGAACCAGTTTGTGTCGAGACCTGCACAATGGCTTTGTATAGCGGTACACCGAACTAGCAAGCGTTGCACGGGGGCTGAATATATGCTGACAGGTATTTGTACAGGTATGCGTGCTAACAATAAGTCAGGAACTCACGTATGTGGTGTAAACCTTCGTTCCAATGTGAATTCTGTGCTGCACACGGCGCTACAACAGAAAGTATGCACTTCGAACCAGGTATCTACTACCGTAGTCACTTGTTTGCTTTTAGTGACCACTGAAAACAAAGACCATTGGCACCAATGACCATTGAAACCAATGACCATTGAAACCAAATACCATTGAAACCAAAGACCATTGAATTCCGTATCCGCCGAGCGTTATATAGCTCAGTGTCTATATTATATGGCGTTGCACGGCTTAGCTCGAGGTCGCGGTTTCGAAGCCGGACGCGGCGGCCGCATTTGCTAGGCCGCAATAAATGCATACAGAACGTTCGTGTACTTTGATTTAGGCGCACGTTAAAGAACTCCAGACTGTCAAAATTAATCCGGAGTCCGCCATCATAATCAGATGGTATTTTTTAGCACGTAAAGCCCCAAAATTTAATAAAATTGAAAACCGCGTGCCCAATACGTGCGAGTTCGCGGAAGGGAGCCACAACGCTCGCGGATTTTATTCATCCTATATAGCTTGGAATGGGCACTAAGAGCGAACGCGTGACTGCGGTATATTGAGCGACGTTCGGCGGGACGTCGACGTCCTCCTTCCTCTGTAGTACGTTGCCGCGTGAAGCAGTTGCCCCAGAACCTGTTTAACTCGCCGTCGCCGTACCGCGCGCGTGTGTGTGTGTGTGGACCTCTACGCACAAGTCTTACTACATTATACGTTCCGAGCAGAGTAGCCCTTCAAACTCTGATTGTCCCCGCGCCCACTCGTACGCTGGTCCGCGCCCTCGCACTCCGCGCGCAGAGACGGTCTCCGCAGTACGTTGCCGAGCGAGAAGATAAATTTGCACGCCGAGAGGGGTAACGGCCGCGGAGCGAACCTCGATCGCCCACTCGTCTTTGCATATATCGCGAAAGGTCCCCCCCTGCGGCGTATGACGCGGTCACGTGTAGGGCTATATATCTCGAGATAGCGCGACCGTCTGTGGCGCGTGTTCGACCCCCTTCTAGGTTCTTTCTTTCTTAAATCTCCCCCTCCCCTCTCACAACCCATGTGTCTCTGCGGCTCATTACGCGCGACCTGAGGTGCACGCCGTCTGGCCGCGCGAGCGATACCGTCTTTCCCGTTATCTTACGCGTCGCTGTGTCGCGTCACCGTCCCGCACTGAGGAACGCCGACCACGCCGCGACGGCCCACTCCTTGGACCGTTACTCAGGTTGACCCGATTGCATGGCGTGCAGTGCGCGCGGCGCGTCGCGCGCAATGCGTGCCTTCCCGTCTGAGGCGAGCGCTGCACTTGTCGACCTCCTGGCGGCCGGCGCGCTGGCTGCGGAGAGCAACGGACGGTGCATTGCACGGCGATGCCGCCAATCGGTCCGCCGTATATCATCATCATCATCGGCCTATATTTATGTCCACTGCAGGACGAAGGCCTCTCCCTGCGGTCTCCGATTGCCCCTGTCTTGCGCTAGCTGATTCCAACATGCGCCATGCAAATTTCCCAACTTCATCACCCCACCTAGTTTTCTGCAGTCCTCGACTGCGCTTCCCCCTTCTCTTGGTACCCATTCTGTAACTCTAACGGTCCACCGGTTATCCATCCTACGCATTACACGCCGTATATAAATAAAGCGCGAATTTACGTGCGGTCACATTGGCTCGGCGAATACAACACATCCGGTGTCTCGGGTGCTCCGCTCCTGCTTCTGCAGCGAATGCCCGGCATCTTATAAGCTTGCTTATAGAGAGGTGTGAAGTTGAGCACTCACCAGAGCTGAAGACTGTGTTATGAACGACGGCTCGTGGGCATACTTATCTGCATTGAAGGAGGCAAATCGGAGCTTACGTGTAATTTTATTTCCACATTGTGCAGCTTGGCGACCCACGCGAATAATAAGCAAGAAAGAAAGAAGGGAACAAAGGAAGGAATAAAGAAAGGAAGAAAGAAGGAGAGAGAAAGAAAGAAAGAACAGTCCTGGCAGGAGACCGTCGAGGCGTCTCCTACACGCGGCGTAGAGGACAGCGATCTTTGGCAAAGGCCAGAATGAATTGCGCGTGTGCCAACTGCTGGACCGGACTCTTCTTTCCTTTAGCAACCGCTACATCTCCCTCGCGTTGCCCCTTCTATACGAGAGCTGCCCCAGTGCCTTTCCTCTCAGTTTCATCTAAAATACCGTCGATCATCGTTGGTTTTCCGATTTGCGCGATCTCTTTTACCGTTGCGCTTACAACGTGCCGTTCCACTATAAACCCTTCGCCTCTGCATGGAGGAAACCATCGACAGTCTATTGAAAGAGCGCGAAATAAGCAGCTGACACCGTCGAATAGCTTGAGTCATCCGTCGGGGCGGGCTTTTCTCAAAGCCCGTTGCGCCGACCAGGAAAGACGGGGGGGGCGAAAAAGAAAACTAAAATTTCAAAATAACGACAACAAAAACAGAGTACCTGCTCTCCACTTGCACTCCCTCGGCATTCCCCGTGTTTACGTCACGTCTCTCCCGGTTAACCGACTTAACGTGCGCGTAACGAGCGATGGCGGCGGGAGAGGGCGTCAGGGGGCGATGGCCTCCATTCTATTCGAAGGCGGTAGGGGGAGGAGGCCAGGAGATCGCAGCAGTCACACGCCCGACCCGCGCTCTCGTCCCCCTCAAATGCGCGCAACGTTGCGGAAGCTTTGAGGACGAACTAGCGAGCCTGTGCACGATCCTTCGTTGCTCTCTATACGTCAGCGGCGCGAAACATAGCACGTGACGTGAGTTAAAAGCGCGTATACGGTATAAACCTTCGTAGTAACAGGAGGTCATCGGGACAGGACTGCGTTATAAGCGGTATTTCGTTTAAAAGCGGTGAAGTTATAAGAGAGCCGTAGTAACACGGGAACACGAAAAAAAAAAAATAACTTCGAACAAAGCGATATATCGAATAAAGTGATTTCGTTAAGGCAAGGGTTTACTGTGCAAAATGCGGGCGCCCGCCTGTATGTTTTATGTGTCCTTACTCCTGTCCTAATATCCATTTCGTGCCGTTTGCACGTATCCATTACAGCAAGTAAACCTACTAGCCCAGACTATAGTTTTGACATTTCTTTACCGGGGGTGGTGCTTTTGTCGACCACGGTTCTGGACACTGTCAGGTTTTTACCACGTTGTCGAATTCCTCTGCGTTGCCGTTTTGAGCCAATCAGAGAGGTCATATTGCAGCAGCCCTGTGGCTCAATCGGAACTGACAAGACGTCGAATTTGACAGTACGGCGTAATCGCGGTTCCTTATCCTATATACCGGCGTTTGCACTGCCTTCTCAGGGTTGCCACCGGCAGCTATGCAGCCATTCGCTGAGCGATGTCATGGCGCAAGCAGTGGCTTTTCTGCGCCCAGAGTTGGCGGCGATTCCGCGAGCACTGCACGGTTTTAGCCGGAGGCCACTGCCGTCTGCCGACCGGTTTGCCGGTGCGCTGGTTCTACCGCGGTGCATGCGTGACGGGGCCGTTCTTCGAGTGAGGAACGGGTTGCGGAGTGGCGCCTGGTTTGTGAAGCCATTTGTATCGTCGGGACATTTGTATCGTCGTGAAGCCATTTGTATCGCATTGGGACCTGTATAACTGAGCGCGGTTGTAAGTGTCAATGCCGGCCTTTTGAACACACTATTTAACCGTGTCCCTTCTTCCCATTCTCCGAGCATCAGGTACCCTGTCCAACGTAGCGGTGCGGGTGCGAGGCTGTTATCACGTGCGGGTAACGGGTTATAGCCTCACACTGTGTATCCCGGTTGTGTCACTAGGAGTTGAGCTCCGAAAACGCGCCTCCTAAATCTGCATTTGGTATAGTTTCGTCTTTACGAAACTATACCGCATGCAGGCTCTGAACCGCGAGTAGTCTATAAAGACTACACGGTGATTGGGGCGACCGCCCGAACGGCCATAATTTCTTGCAGATGTTTATGTCATCCTAAACTCCCATATCCCCGGGGGCCTCCATATTTCTAACCCCCCCCCCCCCCCTACACACAATGGAAGGCTGGCGGCGGCCACCACACTCCAGCAACTCTTTAAGAATACTGAGCAGGAAAAACAGTAGTGATAAATAAACGGGCGAGGGCAAGACGAGTATGCACACAGGACTGGCGGATTACTTGAAAGCGAAAGTTTATTGAAGGAACGTGCTATTTATAATTACAGCAGGAAACCAGCATGGGGTATATCGCACTCCCGATAAAACAGTCAAATATAAGAGTCACCAGGACCACCCCCCCCCCCCCAAAAAAAAAAAAAAAAAAAAGAAAGAAAGAAACCATCAGAGGTCATGCACCATGACAGAACCGTGAGGCGCAGTATACCAGACGGTGATAACATACAGTCGAGATGATAGCACAGCACGACACTTGCCTCAAATTACGTGAAAGTAGGTTGAAGCGCATGCGCTGACCCCCAACTGATAAACACCTAGAATAACCGAAACCTAAGAATATCTGGCAGCGTATACGTCATAACCGCCATGAATGATGTACGTTGACCGAGGTGGCCTGGACGGAGGCCGCCTGCTAGGTCAATAATTCGCAATAGAAACAATAAAGTGTTTTCCCTCTCTCTCTCTCTCTCTCTCTTTCGGGTCGCCGGCACATCTCTCTGCAGTGCTGCCGTGATATACAAAGTACTACGTCATCGTACGTCATAACCGCCATCGAGTACGCTAATAACTGAGGTGGCCTGGGCTGAGGCTGCCGCCTGCTCGCTAATTCCGATGCGAAACAAAGTATTATCTCTTTCTCCCTCTCTCTATCAGGTCGCCGGCACATCTCTCTGCAGTGCTGTGCCGCGTATATATACACAGTGGGCCCGGCATGGTCGCGGCCGGTTCGGCAGGCACAGAGCGCGGGTCGCGCGGCTTGTGCAACGCGCGGCAAACAACGCAGGACGAGGAATCCGTGGCGGTTAGCGGCGGCGAGGCACCGCGCCCTGCCGCCGGCGGGAGGGCTTGTTTACGTCGCGAGCTTAGTAGGGCGCGCGCTCTCTCGCTGGAAGCCGTGCTCGGCGGATCGTGCGCTCCCGATGTTTTCTTTGCTGTCTTCGCTTTGCTCGCTTTCCTCTCTCTCCCGCGGCGGCGACGGCGGCGCCGCCGGGCCGCGGTTCGGCGCCCCCGCGTGCGAGGTTGTTCCGTGCAGCCGAGGTTTGGTGCGGGTGTATTAAGCGGCTATAGCGACAACCTGTGGCTGGAAGAGGGGGGGAGGAGGGTGCGATCGCTCAAACACCCGTAGGGATTAACGGGCGGTGCGGGTCGAGATCCTGATTGACTGGGTCGCGGTTTGAGAACCCTGTGCGCGGCTTCGTTTGTTTTAATGCCGTAGCATTAGGAGTGACCAAGCGAAAATAAAATAAAAAAGACGTGTAGGTATGTGTTGTGCAGTGTGGGAAGTCGGTCACTTAGTGCAGAGCTTAGAAACCACCTTCAGTGGCACTTCGCTCGTCCGGCGACGAGCAAAACCACAAAAGTGCTACTGTGCTTCTTGAGCCCGTATGACCCATTTTGATTGACTGAACAAAGAACACTTCATTACGTGTGTGTTAGTGCACACTGTGAACTTCTCCTTCTCATCTTTCAGTTCCCTTGCCACTTTTCCCAGTGCAGGGTAGCCAACCGAGCCCAGCCTGGTCGACTTCCCTGATTTTGCCTTACGCATTTTTCTCTCTCTCTCTCTCTCACTCTTAATGCCCACGCGCAGTAACGTCCTAGCATGCTATGTATTTCCGCGTACATTAACCTCTTGTCCCCCCCCCCCCTCTATCTCTCCAAGGTTTTCTTTTCCTCAAATTTTAGTTTTTCCACGAGTAGAGACGCTTAAAGGGGGGGAGGTTTCTTTGGAAGTGTTCGGTCACTTTGGAAATGCCTTTCGCTATAGAGTTTCATTTCGCAAACGACACACGGAAGACGCAGCTTAAGACTTCAGCATTAGTACGTGTAGCGATCCCGAGATAACCGACTAGAGGAAAAGGGGTAAACAGGCGGCTACCATTGAATGCGTGTCGGCACGCTCCCGAGTACATACGTGCGCCGACGTGCACTCAGTGTTACACTCACAATGTTACTGCATGTATACTGCGAAGGTGTTCTGTAAGTCGTGTGCTTTCTGACATTAGCCGTGTTACAGCGGCAATTTCAGACGCTGCCGCGTTTATAATCTGCACGATCGGCGCCACACGTCTGGTCTGGTTTCTCTTAATTGGCTCTTCTAGTCTGGTTTTGTGTATAGTATACTGCGCTTGGCGTGTGGTTAACCAGGAAAGCCGGCGCTGACGAGGACGGCACGTAGCTCGTGTTTCCCGTCCTTGTCTGCTGTCCCACTGGTCGCATTCGGGCGAGTCTGCTCCGCTGCCCCGGGCCGGACTATGGTGCGTGAACGTCGGAACGTTATTTTTCGCATATTTTGTGCCCCGCCCCTTCCGCCTCGTCGCACCTAACCCTATAGGCAGCTCAGGGGCGGGATCGTTTCTTTTTTCGAGTCGGTTCTGATTACCCGCTAGTTATAGGTTACGAAAGGGGAAACCCCGTTCAACGCGACGCTTTCTATAGGCGAACTCTGGCGGAGCTGAACTGAAGCAATAGCTACTGCTGAGTATAGTGGTGCTTCTGCTGTAGGATGCCTCAACGCGCTCTCCTCGGCGGGCGAGGAGGACGTCGAGACACCCTATGCTGCTGCTGCTGCACCTGCCGCCGCCTCTACGAATAGGTCTTTCACAGGACAGCGCGCTGTAAAATAACTTACACCGTTAACAGCGAAAAAAAAAAAAAAAATGGTCCAAATCAGTCATGAAGTGTAAGTGTGTGAGTTACAGACCAATTTACACCTTTCTTTTTTTTTCGCTTTTAAGGGATGTAAGTTATCTTACAGTGCACCCGTATAGCGAATCGACTTGTATGTTGCCCCCATCTGTATACTTCCCCTACATATCTGTTGGCGGCCGGCTCTTATCATCTACGGACTCACGCGGTGAAAAACTACAGACGGTATTTATGTAAGCGTCCTCACTGCAACAAATGTACGCCTTCAAGAGCATCATTACTTCTTCGCTAAAACGAATCTTTCTACGCTTTCTTTCCCGTTGTTTGGGGCGTCGGCTTGCTCGGCTTCTCCCCGAGTAAGGTGAGGGAGCCAGTCCTGGAGAATAGTGCAATAATACATAGTACATAGAACAAGCGAGGATGGCCGATATTCTAGTTGACATTAAGCGGAAAAAGTGGAGCTGGGCAGGCCATGTAATGCGTCGGATGGATAACCGGTGGACCGTTAGGGTTACAGAATGGATACCAAGAGAAGGGAAGCGCAGTCGAGGACGGCAGAAAACTAGGTGGAGTGATGAAGTTAGGAAATTCGCAGGCGCAAGTTGGAATCAGCTAGCGCAAGACAGGGGTAATTGGAGATCGCAGGGAGAGGCCTGTATCGAGCGTAATGCACACAGTGGTCACGACAAGAAGAAGCGTTTATTGATGACACGGGAACGCATAGATAGCCGCGCTTGCGCTCAGCGTTGCTCGCTTTGTTCGCACAGTGTTGCTGCCTTCGTCCTGCAGTGGACATAAATATAGGCTGCTGCTGATGATGATGACATAGTAAACCGGGCTGATCCCGGATATATCCGTGACGAAATGTGGGAACCCATCCCGGATGAACATTATATATACGCTTCAATTAACAGATTCACAAAAGTTGTAAGTATAAAGCTGCGTATTTTTCACATTTATTTAGGTATAAGCGACGCTCTTCAACGTGAATAACAGCCGGAGCCGCGTGGATTTGAATGTCTTGCTTATTATTATTTTTAGTTAGACCCGAATGTAACACCGACTTTATTAAAATATGCCGTAGCATGACACCTGACCCGCAGTTACATTTGCTGGCTCCTTTAGATTCTACTCCTATCGACGTGTACTCGAGGCCTCTCATTGCATTTGGGGGAAATTACCGAGTGTTTATTAAAGAAGAATACTATATAGTGTATCCGGTACCGGGGAAAGGGAAGCGCAGTCGAGGACGGCAGAGAAGTTAGTGGTGGGATGAAATGAGGAAGTTGTCAGGCATATAGGATGGTGTCAGCTGGCGGAAGACAGGCGTATAATTGGAGTTCAATGGTATAGAGCCGGCCTGATCGTCCTGCGGTCGACATAAATATGGGCTGATGGTGGTGACGACCGTTACGTAAGACATATTGCCATTACTTAGAGCAAAGAGTGGCGGTTATATACCGACTAATAAAACAAAAAAAGTAAGAACCTGCGCTTTCGTGAGAGTAATGAGAGATCCAGTTCTGCTTCGGCTTAGCTTGCTGCATCAGTGCAGTATAGCGTATAGTACAGGTCGAAGACCTACATGCCGCAGTTAGCACGCGCTGGTCAAATAATCACCGCCACACGAGCCTAACATGCTGTATCTCTTGCCGATCCCAGCCTCTTTTTTTTTTTTTTTTTTTTTTCTTTGACACCGCAGTCTGCAACTCGTCAACCGCGAAGCGGTCCGATCCGCTTTCACGCATCGGGCTCGGCGTAACGTGTCTGTATACTCGGCGCAACCCTTGTCCTGCAGTGAAAGGCTGGCTGTTTCGAGAGCCGACCTAACTTATTTCCCTTTTCACGTATATTCAGGCTGGTGCATGTGTGTGTTGAATATGTCCTGTGCCAGTAAATACACCAACGCAGTAAAATTAAAGTAACAGCACCTATAGCTATACTCCAGTACGTACACAACTGTTCGTTTATGTATACGTGCTAATTCACTATTACCGTCAGTGCAGTGGATGCTAATATACTATAGCGTTGTACGAACCGGTATCCTGTATACTGTGTTCAAAGCAGTACATGCATGCACCGCTCTGTTAGCGGAACAGCACCCGTACTGCCATGGTCTGAAGAAGAGCTGAAATTGCGGCTATATTTTATATATGTACAGTATAGAATCTCGGTTAACGGAAATCGCTTAAACGGAAATACGGCTTATAAGAACTGAAAAACAGCGTTTAAATTGGCTGGTTTTGTATTTGGAGAATGCGAAGAGAAAAAAAAAAGAAGAAAGAAAGAAGGAAAGCTTTCGTTACTCGAAACGATAATTTTCGGAACTCTCTGTAAACGGAACCAATGAAAGCAAGCTCTAAAGGTTCTATCTTTTATTTTTATCTCTCTAGAGAAAGACAGGATTTGAAATATATATTTCTTGCGACTGCTGTGTTCTGTCTAGAAAGCCATCCTTAAAAAGCGGTGGCAAAGACTCAGGGAGGCAAACATTTGATAGAATTTTAATGCATAGCATGTACAGATCTGGAGAGCTTCGCGGCACCGTCACTCGCCACCATGTATATATAGACGACTAAAATAGGGGACAACCGAAATATTCTGACGCCTGTCATCGCGTCGTTCGATAATTTGGACTTCTCATGCACGACCGCACATTATTCGGCCGTTGACTGATCCAATAAGAGCTACACTTTTGATACCTCGCCTCTTCGAAACCGAAACTATACTCATTTCTGTAGCCATCGTCTGCGCTCAAACCACGGGACAATACATATACAATCGCTCGTTTATGCTCAACATATCAGTGTTAAGGGGCTGTTTGAAATATAGTGCTGCACCTCTGCGCATATTTCTCAGTAAACGGAACTCCTATGAAGAGGTCTCTTGAGGTTTCGTTTAACGAGATTCTACTGACTGTAGATTACGAGGAAGGACAACGGCACCTTGTCCATCCTCCGGTGACCTTGCTTGGCGCCTATAAGACATCACGATGCTATATAGTCAGCTTGCACGCGAGAGGTTCTGCGAAGTCCGTCACCGCGTGGCCGTGCGCGGAGTTGTACGCTACCGTCGCAATAACCGGCGCCGCGGGTGAAGGTCGCAGCGGGGCAGCCTTGTTTTCGCCGCCCCGATCGCGCATATTACGGCGTCGGGCACCCTTCGCTTTTATGCGTTGCCTTGGGGAGGAGCGGCACGCGAGCCGCGTGTGAGTGTGTGTGCACCGGCCTTGTGACGCTTTCTTCCCCCATCGATTCGTTTTCGGCGCGCGGCAGTTTCTGTTCCGAGCGCGCCTGTCTGGCGGCGGCTCGTTGTGCCGTAAAACTGTGCAGCGTGTGGAACAGCGCTCCACAGGCTCACATGGTGCACCCGTCGTCTGCTTCCGGGAGTGGCAACCAGACGACGTTGAAGCTTTGTGTCTCCAGGGTGTATAACCATGGCGACGGTGGCCAACAACACATATTCAGGGGTAGAACGAGGAATGTCGCTGGAGCCACCGTTTCGATGACAAGTTGTCTTGTCATCGTCAGGGCAGCGGCTCTCAAAGCTATATATGGACACCACTCCTTGTTTGTTTGCTCTTTTGTCGCTTCCCTGACGAAAACAGGTGCCCTTGTCGTCGGAACGTTGGCTACAATGACATTACCTGTTCGACCACTACAGATCACTTCAAGCATCCGTCTTCCTGTGAACGTCTGCTTTATTTAAACAAGAGAGAAGTTCACAGGAAGACGCAGGCTTGTAGCGTTCGATCTGCAGTGGTCAAACAAGTAATATCGCTGTAGCCAAGGTTTGTACGCCAATGGGACCTGTCTGTCTTCGTCAGAACGAAGACGAAGCCTCCTTCAAAAGAATTACCCGTGGTTGAACGCGGTTAAACCAAGTTTGTCGAGCGATAGCACGGTTTTACTTGCTTTGGGAAAGGACGCAGACGCTGCTCGGCGCCGTCAGCAGCAACTACCGCATCTACAATTGCACCACAACACACAGACGCTGCTCGGTGTGGCAGCAGCAGCGAGCGAATTGACCTTCATGCTGCGTCTCGCTTCAACGCGAACTAAGCGTCGAAAGCACAGCGCATATACGAAGCTACCAGCACTCGACGCACTTTGTCCACATCGCAGATAGCTTTCAAGATAAGAGCGCCCACACGGCGTACGCAGCAGCCGCCGGTAGTGGCAGGCTAAGTCCCAGTTTGACCTTGGCTGAGCTTGAAGTCAGATTTACGGAACCAGGCGTTTTCTGGGTTTGTACTTGGTGTAGTAGAGCCATCGCTCTAGAAGACAATTAAGTCCCATTGCCGAAACGCTGGCTCCATACGACACTCCTTGTTCGACCACTGGCGGAAATGTGTGCTTTCCCACAGTGACATATACGATTTACCATCGTCATCAGTCGTTAGCCGCGTTTACATGAACGCCACAAAAGGGCGTCGCATTCTTCAGCGCATCATGGGACCTACTATGCGACAGAGTGTACATGTGGCGCATTCCCAATTCGTCCGAAACAAACTGAAACCAAGGTCCTGGAACCTGTCGATTTGCCTCCCCAGCAAATTGCCACCATTTATACATGAATGCGACGCGCTAGAACTAACTATATATACGATGCGACGCGTCAGTTGTCGCATTCATGTAAACGCGGCTACTGCCGCGTTTACGCGGATGCGATGCGCTAGAAAAGCGATGCGACGCGCCACTCTCGCATTCGTGTAAACGCGGCTTTTAATGCGTAAACGCCGCAGAGTTAACAAGACGGCGATCTTGAAAATGTCCGGAATGGCACCTCCGCGTACTTGATACCAACAAGCCCGGCTAACGATAGTTTTTTTGGAGAAGGCGGCGTTACAAATATACCAGTCGCGTTTCCGCCCATCACAACTCCATGGCCATGCACTTACGAGATGTGTTCGCGGTTCTTCCGGGAGGGGGGTTCGGCTTCCGCGACGACATTGCCGGATGCCATGCATGGGCGACGGCGTCTCCCAGGCTTCCGCCAGCTTCCGCTGCGCGGATAGGAGGAGCTTGGCGACACACTCTCTCCCTTTCCCCCCTTTCTCCCTGCCGACGTTGCCATTGCAGTTTTTCTTCCTTTCTTTTTTTTTTTTTTTTTTTTTTTTTTTTCGTTGGGGCCGCCTCCCGCCGATAACCCGCGGCTCTCACTTGGCTGCGTCTGTTTCCTTAATTGTGACGCACAAGTTCCAGCTTATCGTCTGTTGTGTTCCACGTAATGCTTAGTCTCTGCGCCGAGCTCGGCACTCTGTCTATACAGACTCTATACCTTCGCCTGCGTAGTCGTCGATAAAGCTTCAGCGCCCCCCCGTTTTTATTATTTCTTAATTTTTTTTTTTTCTATTCGCGACGGCACAAGCTCTCGAGAGCAGCGACGTGGAAGCCCGAATGCCGACTGCGCGGCATCTGTAGATAGCTATCACGCCGTCGAGGCGTGATTAATGTAACGGTCACTCTTTTTGCTTCTTCTCTCGTTTCGCTTCGTCTTATCATTCGTCGCATCTACGGGCCTGTTCCGAAGATGGCTGCGTCGTGCAGGCGCACGTACCGCCAGTTCTCGGCAGTTGATATTTCGTCGTTTGGGAAACGACGATCTCCGAAATCGAACTGTAGGCGCGCCCCGTACGTTCGCTACGCTTCGGGGAAGTGGACCGGGTTGGCCCTCAGTGGCAGCGGTGCGATCGCTCGTGCGATGAACTGCTTGAACGACGTTCGGGTCATATAGAGTGACATGGGGTTGCCTTCGGCCCTTCGTACCTTCGGCCGCTGCAGAGCATTCCGGTTCGTACGCCGCTGGTGACGCAGCGCAATCCGATTGAAACTGTGGTTCGCGGTTTCGAGGCCTCATTGTGCACTGTAATACACTGTAATATCGCTATAATATCGCGCGACATTCGCAGTGTTCCAACTCTCGCCAACATTGCAAGACGGCTTACTTCGACCGCTACGCGGACAGCGGCGAAGAAGGCCATAGAAGGCTCAACACCACCTAGATAGCGCAAGGCCTGTTCACTCCGATCCATGACGTCATGCTAACTGGCCCAACTGCCATAGAATCTAACGGGGATGTTCCCGAGTAAGCATGTCTTCTTTCGCGCTTCTCTTGAAAACGCAGGGGGACACGCTCTCTCCTGCCTTGTTTGTTCGAGTGCTGAGTGAACGAAGGTTTTGACAGCGGAGCTATAATGTATTTGCGTGTGTGTGTGTACTAGTCATTGGTGTCTGTTGTGATCGCCACAACAGTTTTCGATGACGTGGATGAGTCTGCTTTCTTCACGCCGGAAGCCGTGCGGCACATGGCCCCCGTTTTGAACTGGTCGCATTAAAAGGTAACGTAATCGGTCATTTATTGCGATCTCGGTTGAATTGAAGCCACATAACGTAATTATGGTGTCGGCAGCTGTCCAGTGAATAAATAAAAACTAAAATGTTTTGGGCCAGTACCGTTCTAATGCTTCTATACTGAGTGACGCATTGCCTATTCTGGGGTATATACGTGCCACGACTGTGTATTCTTCCAAGCCAAGAGTCGTGCTCAATTCGTGTTTGGAAGGCAGGGATAGGCACCAGGGATAGCAGAGAACGTGACTTTCGTCCTGCGTCTAGCTGGAGCGGCCTGCTGGGCTCTGTGGCGAGCTTAACGTATTCGTTTTTCACTGAAATTCGCATCGGAATTATTTGCGTCCATTGGTGGTCACGCTGCATTTACCTTTTGTTCACCGAGTTGATAGAAGTGTCTGGTCTTGCGTATCATGCCTTGTTCAACGTATCTGCTAAAGACGTTATCTGTCCGGGAGGAAAATATACGCATGTAGACAGCGCGCTGAATACTCGTCGTATAGTGGTTTCCAGGAAACATTGTCTTCTTAGTCTGTGTGCTACTCTGTTCACTTAGCTGGTGTCGAATAGCTTTCCTTATGCACCCCCCCCCCCCCCCCCCCCCCGCCTTCCTTCTTTTTTTTTTTTTTCTCTCGTTTGCAGTGACGTAGCTCTCACACGACCGTGTCGTGCGCTCACACGTATAGCAGTGCCCGCGCACAATCTTGTCTGCGTGGCTTCCTGTTGTCACTCGCACTCAAAGCGTGCCAGGCTTATCTGTCGAACGCGCTGGGCGCACCAAAGCCCTGCGCCGGAAAAAAAAAAAAAAGAAGAAAGACGCGCGCGATCGTGCCCCCTGTTGGGCGAACGTTTTCCACGCACGCGTGGTCTATTTCGCTATGGCTGATGTTGGCCCGTGCTATTCATTCGTAACTATATATAGGCATGGCATATATATAGAATATATATATATATATATATATATATATATATATATATATATATATATACAGGGTGTTTCAGCGAACACTTTCAAAATTTATTTAAGGTTGCATATGGCAGATAGTCCAATTCTAGTTCATGAGCTGGTCTACTCGAAGAGGCGGACATTACTTGCACAAAAAATTGAAATACATAATCAACTAATTAGCAGAAATTAACTAATTAAGCTTTTAACTAATTACCTGATGGCCCATATTGCAATTTACAAATTGCAGCCGTGGAGTTTGCAAGGCGGATCCACTTGGAATTAATTCTCAGGATGACGCCAGTTTCGAGATAATAATTCCCTAACTTTGCGAAGAAATGCATTGGCGTTCCAGTTAATTTTGTGCTTCAATGCAAAAAGCGACGTTTTGTTAAGAACCTAACTGGAACGCCAATGCATTTCTCCGCAAAGTTCGGGAATTAATATCTCGAAACTGGTGTCATCCCGAGAATTCGTTCCAAGTGGATCCGCCTTGCGAACTCGACGGCTACAATTTGTAAATTGCAATATGGGCCATTAGGTGATTAGTTAAAAACTTAATTAGTGAATTTTGGGTAATTATTCGATTATTCATTTCAATTTCTTGTGTAAATAATGTCCGCCTCTTCGAGTAGACCAGCTCATGAACTAGAATTGTGTTATCTGCCACAGGCAACCTTTAAGAATTTTTGAAAGTGTTCGCTGAAACACCCTGTATATTCATTCGTAACTATATACAGCCTATATTTTTGCCTCGATGTATAGCGCCGAAAAGGGCGGCGCGGGGAGTTCAAAGGGATGCTGCAGAGAGAGAGAGAGCAAGCCATTTTATACTGATAAAGTAGTCATTCAGCGTCCTATCTTCGTCAACTTCGTGGTAAGAGCTTGAGTATTATTAAGAAATAAAATGAAGGTATTGTGAGTCTTAATTGCGCCGAAATCCCGGCGCTAATATATATACATATATATTACGTCAGTGTGATCCGTCACACGGATTTCAAATTATTTTCTCGTATTTGGGCAATTGTGGCTCTGTAAAACGTTCTCCACGCTTAAACGTGGTTCATCATTAACCACAAAAAAAAAAAAGAAAAATACAAAGAAAACTAACTGCGCTCGAGCAGACACCGTCAAAATCCATGACGTCACGGCGCGCTATTGCGTGAAATTCGCAACAGCGTCGTCACCTGCAGCCTTTCATTCTTGCGTCACTTCTGGACTAACGAGCCTCTTAACCTGCACGGTTAGAGTAGATTGCTGTGTATTGCATAGAAGGCGTAATGTAATACTGCAGCTGAAATAATTTTGCTGTTAACGCCGATGTAATTGCCGCAGCGTTCGCTTCGGTATACCTCCCCATATACTTCGTAACGAGTCGTTTGGCGGGCACGTTTCCGTCCTGTGCGAGCGAGTATCCTTTCGATAAGTTTATTTCTCTCAAGCGTCAACGATTGGCTCTGCCTCCTCGGTTCATTGATTTGTTCGCAGATGTCGCAAAAGGCAGGAGGGCTCGGACCACGGCGTTTGTGTGAACGTGGCGCATCGCGTCGCGTTTATACCGCGTCGCGTCCACGTTAAAGTATAAACCGCATGCACGCGATCTTGCGCGCGACAGCGACTGAGATGGCTGTCGCGGTCGCTCGTCGCCTGCAAGTCGTACCGCATGCGAGCGACGAGACGATCGAGCGACGACTTTGAGCGACGTCTCCCCGGTGTTGCCGGTATGAGGGCAGCAAATACTCGCCGACACTGGCGTGACGCTTGCTTTATTAATTTAAGTTGATGTGTTTTAGTGTAAGGAGCAGCATAAATATTTCTAAAGGTCTTGCACTACGTTATTATCCTTGCACGTATCAAAATCTAGTCGTTTGCTCGTTCCGTGCGACAATCGGTAGTGCTTGACTGATGTATATCCAGTTCCGGCTTCGTGCTATTGGCTAGTCGCTCATAGCACTTCCGGGCGACGAGCGACGAATTCTAGATTTCTAGAACCAAGCGATTGAGCGAAAAGTCGCGCGACGGCCTGTTTCGTCGCTCGAAGTCGTCGCTCGTCGCCGTCGCGCACAAAATCGCTGTCATGCGGTTTGGGCTTAACGGCGTTAATGCGATGGGAAGGCGAATCGCATTGATGCGCCATTGGATGCTGTGGGTCGAGATGGGGCAAGACTTCTCACGCCGTGTAGACCTAATAAGTGCTGGCGTGTCGCGTAGAGGGAGAGAGGCAAACGAGTAAGACAGCTGCAGCCTCCGTCTCGTCTCCTCCGCTGACGACTAAGCGCTCTCGCCGGATGCAGGTTTCCGGCTTGTCTGGGTGTAGGCGCCACCTGTAAACGCGGTCGCATAGTGTTACATTGATGCGCTAAGGAATGTGACGCGCTATACTGTCGCCTCAACGTGGCTACTGCACTGGCCGGGCGAACAGCTCTGAGAGAGAGCGAGGGAGAGGAAAAGGATAAATGAAAGGCAGGGAGGTTAACCCGGACTGAGCCCGGTTGGCTACCCTGCACTGGGGGAAGGGGAAAAGGGAGGGAAAGATTACGAGAAGAAGAGAAAGTCCGTTGTAACAGTTCTCTGCTCTGTATCACAGACGGTCACTCTCAGTCCGGATCACCCCAGAGGATCGCTCTCCGCGGCAGCTGTATGCGAACCGTCGGCCAGCCGCCTGTTCCCCTTTTCAAACGTGGTCGGCCCCGCCTGTTTACCTCTGGCAGCCGATAAGCGCTCGTTTACATTGACCGGGCTTCTGTGTGCGTGCGTGCCCCGCGAGCGTGCATAGCATGTGGTGTTTATATATGCTCGCGCCGCCGTTGGCACGTGGAGAGCGGTGCTCCCTCTCTCCCTCTCCCCCTCTCTTTCTCGCCTCCTCGCTCACCTATTTTCTTGTTTGCCTAAGTTCGTTGGGAGCTTCGTTCTTTCGCTCGGCCCCGGCTGCTGCTTTTCTAGCTTCTTTTTCTCGCTCTCTCTCGGGTGGACGTCATTTTGACGTCACCGTGACTCCTTCCCTCCTTCTCTCGCAAACCGTTTCTCTCCATCGCCCCCCTTTTTTTGCTCCTCGTCCCGTTACACGTCTTGTGCCGTTGGGAGGCGCGGCAGCAGCAGCGCTCCGTTGCGCGGTGACGTTTGCAAAGCGGCGGCGGCCCCGTGACGTATGCAAAAGAGTTTGAGCCATGCCGCCCCTCCTCCCGCACTTCCTCCCCGAGATAGTCTCACGTCTCGCTCGTTTCGCCGCCTCGGAGGAATAGCGATGAGGTCGCGGGGCTTCTTGCTTTCTTGCTCCTCTTGGCATCTCTCTCTTCTCTCTCTCTCTCTCTATGTTAACCAGCCAAGTGAGCGAGTTTCCGGCGCGCCATTTCTTTCTTGGCTCGGGCGCTCCTCGCTTCCATGCTATGCTTCCCAGACAGCGCTCGCTTGGCTCCAGACATTGTCGAGGAGGAGGAGCGGACTGCCCCCGCGGAGCAACTTGGCAAGCCCCGCGCGGCGGCGTTAGGGCCGCGACAAAAAGGGTTTGGTTTCGAGGAAGGGTTGCCACAGCGCCGGCGCGCCTCGAAGTGTTGTCGCGGGGTGAGCGAGACACGTGATAGAGTGTGGTTAGTAGTACTGCAGTCGGAAAATGTTCTGGGGGTCTGTTTCTGAGAAGAGACGCTGGAGAGACGACGTTAGTCCAACGACTGAACTGTAAAGCCAGGTTTAATGCGTTAGCACTAAGAGTGTCAGAGTGGAAAAAGAAGTATACTTGTGTGAAGTGCGGGCAGCCGGTCACGTGGTAGAGGTAGAAAGGGGACGAGAAAGCTTAGACGAGCGTGTGTATATATATATATATATATATATATATATATATATATATATATATATATATACAGCTGTAGGACAAAATCGCTTTTCAAACTGGCTGTTATCATGTACCGGTATGTTACGAACGTGCAAGGAATTTTCTTATTTATATACCATGGTTAGATGCCAGAAGCTGGATCTCCATGTACATGAAAGAAGTGACCATCTCCTCATGTTCGCCACGGTAAAAACTGCATTTCTTTGCCTAAATAAAAATAATAAGATGGAACTACGTGCAGTACATTGCCGCGTTGCTGCTGCAGCCTCCATTTTCACGCACGCTCGAGGAATCCGAAGCGCAACTTCAGTGTTGCTTTCCGCCGTTTGTGACAACACAGAAGTCTAGGTCAATTTAGCGTCACAATTTCTCGAACGCGGTTGAGAAAAATATACGCAAGCCGTTTCCGTAGTGTTCTACATGCATCGGACTTCGTATCCGGGATGAATATATTGAGCAATCACTTCCGAGTTAACTTTGAGAAAACATTGAAGGCAATGTGTACAAAGGGACGTAGGAGCTTATATATATATACAGGGTGTTTCAGCGAACACTTTCAAAATTTATTTAAGGTTACCTGTAGCAGATAGCCCAATTCTAGTCAATGAGCTGGTCTACTCGAAGAGGCGGACATTACTTGCACAAAAAATTGAAATGCATAATCGACTAATTACCAAAAATCACTAATTAAGTTTTTAACTAATTACCTGATGGCCCATATTGCAATTTACAAATTGTAGCCGTGGAGTTCGCAAGGCGGATCCACTTGGAACGAATTCCCGGGATGACACCAGTTTCGAGATATCAATTCCAGCACTTTGCAGAAAAATGCATTGGCGTTCCAGTTAGGTTCTTAACAAAACGTCGCTTTTTGCAGTGAAGCACAAAATTAAGTGGAACGCCAATGCATTTTTCCCCAAAGTTCGGGAATCAATATCTCGAAACTGGTGTCATCCCGGGAATTCGTTCCAAGTGGATCCGCCTTGCGAACTCCACGGCTACAATTTGTAAATTGCAATATGGGCCATCAGGTAATTAGTTAAAAACTTAATTAGTGAATTTCTGTTAATTATTCGATTATGCATTTCAATTTCTTGTGTAAGTAATGTCCGCCCCTTCGAGTAGACCAGCTCATGAACTAGAATTGTGCTATCTGCCACAGGCAACCCTTCAGAATTTTTGAAAGTGTTCGCTGAAACACCCTGTATATATAAGCTCGTCGAAGCTTTCTCATGCCATTTCCACTTCTACCACTTGACCGGCTCCGCACACTTCACACAAGTCAGCTTTATTTTTATTTTATTTTTTAACACTTTGACACTCCTAATGCTAACGCACCAAACACGCCCTATACACATAGCGTGGTCATTCGCGCTGAGACATCGCAGCTGAAGGCGACGAAGGGACTACTTCGGTTTTCAAAAGAAACGGGCTTGGACAAGCGGCTGTGACAGTGATGTCGCGTACCACGCAAGAGTGACGGACTGTGACTGACGATGTGTGTGCTGTGCTGTGTACTCTCTCTCTCCTCCCCATATTTCATTCCCCCTCATCCCGCTCCAATGTGTAGGGTAGCAAACCGGTTGTGCTGAACTGGTTAACCTCCCTGCCTTTCCTTCTCCACTCTTTCCTTCCTTCGCGCTGAGCTTGCCCGAGATGCTGCGCGTTCCACCCACGTCCGCGTCGTCGGCCATATTTGGGTCTGCTCTGCCGCTGGCGCCGCGGTCTTATTTTAGAAGATGCTGTTACTTGCGCCAATTTGCATAACTCGCGCCGACCTGGCAGGCTTCCCCGATGGGACCGGAGATTTCGGGGAAGACACGACGGAGAAGATGAATGCCTCGCCCGACGCTCACTGTTGTCGACCGTTATTGTCCCCTGTTTCGACATTGCCTGCACGGCAGTGTCCCGAGTCCGAAACTGCGACGTGCGGTTTTAAACGTCATACCTCAAAGTGTGCCTGCTTGTACTTTGTGCAGTGCTATACTACCACCGCTTGTAAAGGAACGGTTACGGGTTACCGCAGTAAAATTGTTGGAGAGTTTGGTGCCGGTGCGTGCGGGTGTGTGTATGATTTGCATCTTTCTGTCGTCCTTGTGCGTATCCATGATGCTTCAGTTACGCCTTCGTCGCCGCAAGATATCACCAAACACGTTCTGCCCATTTACCTTACAATCCCTGGCATACACAAAAAGTCTGATATGCCTGTTTCGGCCATATTCCAATTGGCTTAGTCGCACATGTTCGAGAAATTTCCAGATTACCTGCAAGTATTTACACATCCATCTGTACACAGCGACGGTCAAGGCGCCTCTGCAGCTTTTTTCTGCCCTTCAACTCAAGTACGACGTATATTTGATATACTCCATCCAGCCTCGTCAACAACTGCGGAGCTAGCAGCAATTAATGTTGCACTGAAATACGTGCAAGAGGAGTTAACCACACCGAAGATTGTCATATTTACGGACTCCCGCGCCGCCCTTAGCAGATTACAACGCAGTCAGGTTGATTGCCCAATTGTACACAGCATTACTGACTCTGCCAACAAAATTTTATCACATGGGGTCATGTGGAGGGAAGATGGCCGAGCACGTCATGCTTAACCGCCTCACTGACCACCTCGAGTCTAACGAATGCTATACTAACAACATGATTGGCTTTCGGTCGGGGCTCTCGACTCAGGACGCCATGAGGCTGATCAAGCATCAGATCATTGACTCCACCTCCGCGGACACTAAGGCAATTCTCGGCTTGGATTTAGAAAAGGCCTTTGACAACATATCGCACGCCTTTATTCTCAAGAGCCTGACAGAGCTTGACGTCGGCAAGCGGGCGTACAATTTCGTGCGCTCCTTCCTTTCCTCGAGGTCCACTAGACTCAGGATTGACGAGTTTTTGACCCACGAAATTCAGCTTGGGCCAAAGGGAACACCTCAAGGAGCAGTGATCTCCCCGACGCTGTTCAACATCTCCATGATCAACCTGTCGAAGGCCTTGAACAAGATCCCTAACATTAACCACACGATATACGCGGACGACATCACCATCTGGTGTCCCAGCGGATGTGAGGGTCAGATCGAGGGTGCTTTGCAAGAGGCCATCGATGTGACGGAGCGGTATCTCATCCCCACTGGGCTAAGGTGCTCGCCCACCAAATCCGAGCTCTTACTCTACAAGAGGAGGCCCAGAGGTGGTTCTCACCGGTCCTGGAAGCCAGCAACGGAGAGCCACATTACGTTATTCACTGGTAACGGCTCCCCAGTTCCGCGGGTGGACACTATCAGGATCCTAGGAATGTTTATCGAGTCTAACGGGGCCAATGGAGCCGCTGTCAAACGCATTTGTTCCAAGACCGAAAGCGCCCTCGGACTGATCCGAAGAATCGCCAACAGGTACCGCGGAATCAGGGAGGACAATCTGATCCGGATTATCCACGCATTTGTGCTATGTCACCTCGCTTATTCGGCGGCTATGCACAACTGGCTGGTGTCGGAGCGCAACAAGATCAATGCCCTAATCAGAAGAGTATTCAAGCTTGCCCTTGGCCTTCCCGTCCGAACGCACACAGAAGACCTCCTCAAGTTGGGCATCCACAACACGTTCGAAGAAATTGTTGAAGCCCAAGAGTTTTCTCAGTTTGTCAGACTGTCCGGCACCCCAGCGGGCCGAGCCATACTTGGCATGCTGGGACGTAACCCCACGGTCGTTGGTCCCGACGCTGTGAAGCTGCCCAACGACATAAGATCCAAGATTTCCATACACCGGATGCCACGCAATATGCATCCGACCTACAACGAAGGACGAAGACGAGCCAGGGGTAAAGCTTTGCTCGCCAGTGCCCGCTTGGACAAGGATCGAACATGCTTCGTAGACGCTGCTTCGTACGCTCAAGAACAAGCCTTCTCCTCAGTGGTCATCAACTGTGATTCGAAAATCATCAGCTGTGCTACCATCCGCACTTCTAGTTCCAGCGTTGCAGAACAGGTTGCCATCGCTCTTGCATTGACGGACGATATACATGACACAATTTATTCAGACTCCAAGACCGCTATCAGGGCCTTTCAGATGGGAATGGTGGCTCCCCAGGCCCTACGTATCATCCAAAACGCCAAAGACCTCAAAGATCACTCATTGGCCTGGTTCCCTGCGCACCTTGGAAACATTGAAGGTGCCTCGCTCAACCCCAACGAGGAGGCACACTCGGCTGCACGAGGTTTGACTGACCGTGCGCCGGGTAATGCGTCCTCTCTAGGGCGACCCGAGCCTCTCTGCTCATACAACGAGATATGCAAACACAATTACCTATCAAGAAGACTTCTGCCTCTGCCGCACTCCTCACTGTGCAGGGCCCAGGCAGTGACTCTCAGACTTCTACAAACCAGCACTTACCCAAGCCCTGCAGCACTGCACACAATGTACCCCGAACGGTTCCCAAGCCCGGACTGCCCCCTGTGTGGTGGTTATGCGGACTTCGAGCATGTCCTGTGGGGCTGCGCATTTGCCGGTCCCCCGTTCACCCAAGAGGAAATGATGATGCTTATTAAGGCCCAGGATCAGACCTCTCAAATCCTGGCAGTCCAGAGGGCCCGCGAGAGGGCCATCAGGTTTGACCTGATGGTCCCCGAGTGGGCCTAGCCAGGTGACGTCGAGTTTACTCGCGTCTATTGTGGACCCAATAAAGTTCACTCACTCACTCACTCACTCACTCACATGGGGTATCTCTCGTTGCTCAATGGATACCTTCGCACGTAGGGATCGCCGGAAATGAAGAGGCTGATCGACTGGCTTCAACTTGCACTCATAACGACTGTGCTTGCCCTGAAATTTTGTGCAAGCTTGATGACGCTCGTCTGCTGATTCGTCGCCACCTACTCAAGGACCCACACGATTACCTTGATAAATTTTGTATCATAATGCTTTTAATAAACAGTGCTTTATAATGGGCAGTGCAATTGTAGAAACGTTCTACGATGTTGTGAATACCGGGTTGTTCAAAGTGTTTTGCTGGTAATGGGGGAAAAGGCTGTACATTATATTCGCAAACTATTAGAAAGCATTTGCTTCTGATACTATTCGATTCGTATTTGATTCTATGCACATTTGGCGCTATTCGATTCGTATTCGATTTGCGGTCTCCAAAACTGCACTGTTCGCACGCCCCTATACGGTTTAAAAGCTGCTGCGTGCTGCGTTAATTGCCTGGCTGCGTCAGCTGCAAATCAGGCGCTGTCATTTGCACTTAGCGCAGCGATCGAGGCGGCCGTTGTGCTGAGATTTCCCGTGACGTCACAGACTCAGCTTTTCGCCATGCTAGTACCCAAACATGGCGTCCACGATGACGTCATTGTACCGCGTATCAGGTCTCAGTACATAATTGTCTTGCTTTTTGACGCGGTGAGTGTTTTTCACTAGATCATCATTGTTATGTCGAATAGCGTAACTCGCAGTGCTAGACGCGCGGGTTGTGTTGTCGTGCTGTTCTTGTTTACGCGCGCTTCTCACCGTATAAATCGCACGCTTCCTGCTGCTCGGTCGCTGGGCATCGTCCCATGCCGGCTTTCCCGGCGCGTGATAAAAGGACTTTGTAGCATCTGACGGAACAAACGTACAGGGTCGTCCACTCTTAGTACGAACACGGCGCCGCGTGGCCACGCTCCGCGGAGCGCCAACGCGCACGGCGCGGCCGCGCATCGAAGCTAAGCGGCGCAGGCGCACAGGGGCTTGGAGGTGGGGCTTCGTATCGTCTGCTAAAGCGCGCGAGCGCGCTGTGCTTTAGCAGACAACAGACGGCACAAACACGGCTCGGGCTCGCGCGCTTAGCAGACGACACGAAGCCCCGCCTCCAAGCCCCTGTGCGCCTGCGCCGCTTAGCTTGAACGGCCGAGTAGGGCACCGCAATGAAAGGTGCAAATAATAGGAACCGAGTGCAACTTGTGGCTGGTATATATAGTGGGATGAACTTTACCTTCCGACTGATTATGTGGGTGTACTGCATGTATACGAACTATACAGGGTGGACACCAATGTGAGTATAATCCGCGGTGGCGAGTAATCACGTGGAGTAAGTGATGAGGAAAGCTGGGGTTTTGCAACTTGGCGCTGGTAATGTATAGTTAGCTTATAGGTATATAGTCGCGGCGGAGTAAATAATTGAGCTGAAACCCAATTACCTTTCGCTAAAGCGATGGCACATAGTGCCCTACGGCCCATAGTGCACGGCCATCGCTAATGTGATGACGGTGCACTCTGGGGCGCAGACATCCATGGAACGTGTAAACTGAGATGAAAACTGAGTGTAGACGGGCAAGACCGTGTGGAATTGCAAGTTGCACTTAGCGCTTGTGTGTCTGCATCGGTGCAGTGACGTGTGCACTTCCCGGTTGTTCCCTCCTGCAGTTTCCAGCGAGAATCTCGAAGGGATGTTACCGTATACCTGGTACACATGCAGCTGTGCTGTCTTGCTCTCTATACGTTGGTGAGTGTTCCCTCAGCTGGTTTGGTTGTGAAATCAAATGTACTCCTATATGCTTTCTCACCGTTCCTGACCATATCGCAGGGTGACCTGTTGAACGCGTTGCTGATTTCTTTCTTTATTTTTTTTCCTTTCTATATTCGTGTTCAAGTTCGATGTCGAAAAAACGAAGTTGTGTTAGAGCACGCCGGGTCTTTTGTTTCTCGCTTCGCGTGGAAGTTCCACCTTATGGTCAGACGTTCCTCGAACGCTCCTCTGGCCTGGTATACAGTCCGGGATGTCACTCGACAGGGTAACATCGCGAAAAGACAAGAATGGGAACATACACTAGTGTTCCCATTATTGTCTTTCGTCTTTTCGCGCTGTGCCCCTGTCGATTAGCCCAAGCCTCTACGGTGTTGCAATTTATACTGTATAGAGTTCTCGTACATGTATTGCCACGTATTGCCGCATGCACAGTGCTAGGCCTGACGCGCAGCGACCTCGTGGACAAAGTTCTACTGCGTCAAAATAAACCGGGAAAATTACGGGGTTCCCCAAATTGCGGGCGTGCGGCGCTCTTGTGGAGATTCCGCGCGCTCAGCTGGGACGCTAAGCTCTTCAGGGGGCTCTCGTTGCGATACGCCCTGTCTGGACTGCGTCTGGGCCGCGCGCCGCGCTTCTTGTCCCTAAAAACACCACTGCGACCCGGCGCGAGCAGCAGCATGCGGCGGGTGTTTTTCAAAGGAGACGGGGTTCGGGGTCACAAAAGGCGAGGGGGGGCTGGAGCAAAGTGGCGGTGATGGTCAGCAGTGTTGCCAGACGAGAGAGAGAGAAAGAGAACGCGCCTCTCCACTGTGCTATTACTGACAGAGGAGGAGGAGCTCGAAGTGTACCACCGCTGATTACGGCGAGGTGACAAAGATGAGATAATGGAAAGAGGGGGGAGGCGACGAGAGGGGGGGGGGGGGGGGGGGCGCTCGCGCGCGCTCTGGATTCTGGCGACCTCCCCTCCACCTTCGCGCGTGGCTCTCTTGCGGCCACGCGCCACTGCCTCCTCCGGGAGGTTTTGCGCTCTCAGTGCGAAAAAGAAAAAAAAAAAATCCCTCTCGAAGCGACCAATGGGCGGACGTCCAAAAACCACGGGCTATGCGCGGTCTCCTGGTCTCCCCACCCTCCCTTTCTCTTTCTCTCGTCCTTCTCTCCCTGGCGAGAGGAGGCGGCAACGGTCCGAGTGCGCGATGGTGCATTGTGGGCTCTTCCGCGGTCTCGATTATGGGACGCGTTGTGTTTGCTCGCCTCGATTATGGCGCTCGAGAGGCTCGCGCAGGCGTGAAAAAAAGGAGATCGAGGTCCAACAGCGCACGATGACTCCCACGTGAAGAGCGCGCGCGCGCGCGCGCGCTCCCTGAATGGCCGGAGAAGACACCACGTGGTTAACTTTTGACATTTCGTCCTGCGCCGCGCACCAGTATCGATAGGAGTGCCAGAGCCCTTCCACTCTGAACAGTAATGAACTGTGTGGCCACTGACGTGGCTTTCGCTCAGACAAGTGGGCAGTGCGCGCGTGAAAAGCGGCTGCTCGGTCAGGTTCCGGTCATGTGACCGGAGCAGTCTGTATTTTAATCCATTGCGGTGGAAGCTACACTATAGTTCGACCTCCAGACCGGCACGCCACTTTGTCGGTTTTCCGGTTCTCCCGAAATCGACGCACCTGACTTCCGTGGCGAGCGCTCTGCGTGTAATCGGGCATTCGTGCATGCAACCGAATTTTCGCAAGCGGATTCATTCCTATAATTGGTTATAATCGCTTTACTGATGTGCTATCCGAAGTTTCCACAGTGAGCAGTCCGTCATTTCCCTTTGTATATTTCTTCGGCGCTTTTTCTCCTATGAGTCCGTAAGCGGGAAACGCCGAAAGGTTCTCTGTCGGCGCGCACGGAGGCCGTCTTTTGAGCCGATCCGCAAGCGGACACCGTCTCGCTCGCCGCCGCGGTCCAGACAATGGCCTATAGCGGTAGAACAATGACGCTCGAATTGGGTGTCCTGCGGCGGGAACGCGACGTGCCCAGGGAGAAGGCGGCGCGCTCTTTTAATGCCTCATTCCGGTTGCATCACCGAGAGCATGCGTTCACCGCTCCCCGTGGCGTGACCGGGCTTGTGCTTAACATCTTCGAAATAGCTGAGGCCTGTTTTGTTGCCAAGGGCCTCGCTTTATTCGATCTTACGGGCGAACCAGCGCTGGCCACGGCCAGGATGCGCGCTATATACGGCATGTTTGAGCGTGCATGCTATAGAGTATGCGGTCGCCGTCCGCATATTTCTTCTTCTACTTCAATGTCTCTTCCTTATCGCAGTTCCCAAATAATGTCTTGCAACAACTAGCCTCCCAACGCACTTCCTTTGCGTCCGGTGTAGAGATGTCGCGCGTAAATGAAACGACACTTTGAACGATAACATGCGCGTGCCTGTGTGTATATATGCCGACGTTTATTGCTTTATCCCGATGCGCCAAGTCAAGCTCTGTCCGTGGATCTGCGCATGCGCTCCTGCATTTTAGCACGCCGGGTTCTTCGAAGTCAGGAGCTGGACACACGGACCTGAAGATGAACGCTGAATGTGCCGAATCAAAATCGCACCATATGCTGTATACTGAAAGCTTTCCTCCGCGTGCGCTTGACGTGCGAAGTTTCAGCGCAGCATGGCTTTGCCTGTACAACCGCACGCACCAAGCGCGCAAGTATGCTAAGGGCCGTTCTTCGCCGTCGTGGTGGGGTCAGAACGCCAAGCATGCTCTCGGGAGATGACGCCGTGGCTGCATACCAGCGTTGGCGCACTCTACAGATATCACTCGATTCGAATCCGGTGGGCATCGCGCTGCACTCCGGAAAAGAAAAAAAAAAAAAAAAGAAGGAACCCGAGGGTTGCGAGTCGATCTGATTAGATGGCGAAAAGGCAGGAGGGGGGTGTTACAACCACCGGCCGCTTGTGAGCTGAGGACATCAGAGCAGTGAGTGGTGTGCGCAGATAGTCTGCGCATGTGAGGCCGCCCCCAACTCGAGGAGCCTGCCTCGCCTTGCGCCCGCGCGCCAGGAGCCTGGCGAACCGTGCCGTGGATATCGAGCGAGAAATTGCCACAGTCTATAGTATATAAAAACGCGCAGCGTCTCGGAAGTTGCAGTTGTCTCGGCTTATCATGGGCGCATTAGTTAGCCTGTTCGGCGTCACTGAGAAGAAGCCAGTACAGCAGCGCCCCCTCAGCCAAGGTCGCGTTTATTTCAGAATTTTGAACCAGGCGTGGGCCTCCTGGTCATCCTCCTTGCATTTCCTTGCCTCTCTCTCTCTACACTCGTAAACTTGTACACGCGTAAACTTGGTAAAAGCGTGTATTGAGAGAGGATGCCACGACGCTTACGAGAATGTGACGGGGTGACCTCCTGTAGAATTACACAGATAACGTGTAAGCATTAAAAAAGGGAATACATGCAAAGCAACGTACAAGCAAACTACAGAAATGTGTATATGCGAGTGTACTTACAACTGGTATCACTATAGAATATAATTTTTTCCAGCAGCGAGTATACGTGTCACGTGGTGCGGACTCTGACGTCACTACGTACTCGCTGACTGTTCAGTGTGCACTGTCGCTCTTTCGTCGGGACAAGGCGAGGGACACGGGGCGAGAACCTCGCCTGGTAACGCTGCCAAGGGTTGCAGCATGCAGAAAAGAAATGAAATAGAAGACGAGCTCGGCGATTATCGCGGTGGCTGTCTCGCGCCGTGGTGCGCGCTGGGCGTTTGGCGTTGATTAATGGCACCCTCTCCTCGGACGGTGGAGAACGCTGGAAAGTTTCCGACATTCGACAGCACAGACCTCGGGGCAGACAACCGGATCGAGAGAGGATAAAAAGAGCGTCATTTCGTTTCTTGCGAGCGCTTATTCTTTGATGACTCTTTCTTTTTTTTTCTTTTTGTTCTCTTTTCCTTTTTTTTTCTTTCTTTTTTTTTTTCGGCTACCACCCGCTGTGCGCGGTGCGGCCGTTGCGAGATCGAGCGCACAAACAGGCCGTTTATCTTAAAAGCGCTTCGTTGTAGCTGCCGCCACCGTCACTGTGTGCGGCTACGTACTATACCGAGTCTAAAGTGTTGTGCACTTTGTGTCCGCGCGGCCGTGTGACACCACTCTTTCTTTTCGAGCATTGTCAAGGGCTCCTCACGATATGTCTCGCGCAGACTATCGATACTTATTGTATGTCGATCGTGAATCGTCGTTACAAGTTATATATATGTACTCAGCGTTTAGGTGCACCGACCTTGCCTTGTCGTTGGGCAGCCGAGACCGGAGGTGTTATTCTGCAGGTTGCGATCTTATTAACGGTTCGGAAGGCGATCGAACCGCTCGCTCGTTCTCGCGTGATTGGTCAGAATGGCGCTTTCGCTGAAGAAAGCGCCTATACACACCTACGTGTAAGGGCGACATTTTATCGCGCGTTTGGTCAAATTTTACGTTTGCTCGCGCACAGTTGGCGGTTCCGAATTCTAAAACTATTCGAGAAGTATTCTCATTTACGAATGGTGACTATTCGATTCGATGAAGGCGCATATTCGATTCGTTATTCTAACGTTCCCAACATCCTCACACCCCTGGCGCGCGCGGTGATGGGAACGAGCTTTCGGTATACGTGCAGTCCTGCTGCTCCCCCACGAAAGCACTGTGCAGGCGAAGTGACACCTCGGTCGGGAAGCCGAAAGGTCAGACGTGTCCGCGACGGGGCGTGCTTCGAAGGAGTGGCTGGGCGGGAAGAAGGCCTATAAACGTGAGGAGATTGAGAGAGCGAAAAACAAACTTGGCTCACTTAATGGCTTCAATCAATCAATCAATCAATCAATCAATCAATCAATCAATCAATCAAGTGGGTAATGTTAGCTGAAGCGTACGTTGCTAAAATCGGTACTGTCAACAGTCGAAGCGGTGGGTCCGTTAAGGCGGTGCCCGTCCTCAGAGGTCCGGTTAATGAAATATTGTGAAAATGTCTGTCTTGCATATTGACATATTTTTTTTTCGATTTTTTTTTCGTAAAACCGCTCGAAATATGCGCACAGGAAATGCGCTGAAGTGAGGGAATTGTTCGAATTCTTCGTGAACGCAATAACATCAACTACGCAGCTATAGGTTATCTCTAGGATAGGTGAGCAACCATGACCTGCAGTCACTTTTCGGAACTTGCGTGACCATTTGTCGCTTTCTTCTCGTCGAGGTGGTACAAAAGCCGCGAGGCGACTCGTGGTAGAACCTGAGAGTTCGACGCGTGTCGCTTGAAGCTGCAATCTGCATGAGGCACCAAGTGCCACTCGGTTGCCATGGGGACGACAAGTCCTGGGGCAGCCGGCAGTGGCGAATAAACGGTAGGGCAGTCTGGCGAGCGTGCTGCTGGCTCTATCTGACAACGTGATTCGATTTGCCGCTAACCGTGACGGGCAGATTTATATGCTTTACGAATAGTAGAACTGCCTGCTTCGCGGAATAGCTTATCTGGAATGCGCATACCCGCAGCGTTATCGAGCACGTAACGGCTTGCGCTAACTTTCTCGCGTTTTGTTATAGAGCGATGCGTGCGGGAAACACGAGATGCGCCTTGCGGTACTCGGAGCATGCACATTCCGGACCAGCTGTAGCTGCGTCAAGCCATGCATGTTTCCTCTATCCTCGCTATGAGGAACCAGCGCTGCAGGCCTGGGGGCGTTACGGCAGTTTGAGCGTGCGCCTAAAATATGGCGCCGTCCGGTGTAGGGAGGGAGGGCTGCGAAAATGGCACGGCGATTTGAACGGTAACAGACACGCCCATATAGGTATCAACGTTTGCTTTGGCCCGGCGCGTCCCAAAAACCAAGCTCTGCCCGTGGCCTTGCGCGTTGAGAGGAGCGCATGCGCGTTTATACGTTTTATACGTTTTACACGTTCTCCGCAGATGCTGCATGCGTGTGGCTCAAGATGAGCGGCGGCGAACTTGCTGACGCGAAATCGCGCCGGGGGTGCTACTGAAAAGTGTTTCCTCCGCTCGCTAGGCGGCGTGTGGCGGCGCTGCTGTTGCAACGCGACGTTAGAGCGCTGGTTGGCCAAACTGCGACTGTCTGATGTTACAAAGAGTGTCATGCCGCAACTCCCCCCTCGTCGTGCTTTGCCATTATTGTTGTTGAATAATGTAGGCTCTTTATTGACTCTAGCTGCCGCCGTGTTAGCAGATATACAGGGCTGAGGCTTTCGTGGCCGGCGGCTATATATATTGTGTACCAGCCACCTTGTGTACGCATTGTTGCTGCAACTTGTCATCATCATCATCAGCCTATATTTATGTCCACTACAGGACGAAGGTCTCTCCCTGCGATCTCCAATTACCCTGATTCCAACTTGCGCCTGCAAATTTCCTAACTTCATCACCCCACCTAGTTTCTGCCGTCCTCGACTGCGCTTCCCTTCTCTTGGTATTCATTCTGTAGCTCTAATGGTCCACCGGTTATCCATCCTACGCATTACATGGCCTGCCCAGCTCCATTTCTTCCTCTTAATGTCAACTAGAATATCGGCTATCCATGTTTGCTCTCTAATCCACACCGCTCTCTTCCTGTCCCTTAACGTTAGGCCTAACATTTTTCGTTCCATCGCTCTTTGTGCGGTCCTTAACTTGTTCTCGAGCTTCTTTGTTAACCTCCAAGTTTCTGCCCCATATGTTAGCACCGGTAGAATGCAATGATTGTACACTTTTTTTCAACGACAGTGGTAAGCTCCCAGTCAGGATTTGGCCATGTCTGCCGTACGCACTCCAACCCAGTTTTTTTTTCTTCTGTAAATTTCGTTCTCGTGATCAGGGTCCCCTGTGAGTAATTGACCTAGATAAACATACTCATTTACAGACTCTAGATGCTGACTGGCGATCCTTAATTCTTGTTCCCTTGCCAGGTAATTGAACGTTACCTTTGTCTTCTGCGTATTAATCTTCAACCACACTCTTCCACTTTCTCGTTTAAGGCCCTCAATCATTTGTTGTAATTCATCCCCCATTGTTGCTGAATAGGACAATGTCATCTGCAAACCGAAGGTTGCCGAGATATTCGCCGTTGATCCTCACTCCTAAGCCTTCCCAGTGTAAGAGCTTGAATGCTTCTAAGCATGCAGTGAATAGCATTGGAGAGATAGTGTCTCCTTGCCTGGACCCCTTTCTGCAACTTGTAAATACACCTACGCTTCGGTAATTCTGCCTCGTGGCAATATTACGGCGGAAAGAAGTGCTGACGCGTTTTTCCATCGCGCCATCTTGCGTCCTACCGCGCGCTGATGTACGGTGCATGCTGTCGGCTTATATACTTCTAGAAGCTGTGGAGGACACGGCCGACGCACGCGGACACACGGACCGGACGGGACCGCTCACGAGTTGCATAAGGCGTCCTTGCCGAGCGCTGCGGCCGTGGTTGATAATGTTTTTTTCCCGCTCAAACACGATGCGCGGCGCGGGCGCCCTGCGTGGGCGCCTTGTTGTGACGGCGGTCAGGGCGACGTCATCACCTGCGCGCGTGATTTGCATGGGAGATAAAACAGTCGCGGGCTTCGCGCGTGCGACCCACGTGCCGACGCGGTATAGTGCCCTTGTCTCGTCACCGAGGGGGTTTAACAAAAAAAAAATTACTGGAGTGGCCGGAGATGGCGTCTCAAAGTGAATTAAGCCGGACCGTCGCCATCTTACCATAGGCACGAAAAAACGTTAGCGAATAGCGGGGATTTTGCGATGTGCAAAAGAAGCGCCCGTGTGCCGTGTATTGGGTGGGCATTAAAGATCCCCAGGTGGTCCAAAATTAATCAGGAGTCCCCAACTTCGGCGTGCCTCGTAATCAGATGGTCGTTTTGAAACGTAAAACCCGAGAATTGTTTTTGTTTCCTTTTCTTTTTTTATCGCGTTTGTTCATAAACAGTGAACATCTCCAAGCAGCACGCTGTCAAGTGCATGGAGTCAAGAGCTGGTGCGGGAATTTCACGGTGAAGTCTATACACTCGTCATTTCGTTGTTGCGTCCTGCTTGGCCGACCCGTGTATATCCTTCGTTCACAGTATGCGAATGTCCAATTCGCAGCTCTATACTGTGATATAACTAGCTTAGTGTTTTAGTGTGGCATCAGTTAAGAGTTCCAAACCAGAGCTGTGCGTTTACATATGGTCGAGTCGGCTTGCGGGCCGGAATCCGGTCGTCGCAGGCTCGTGTAAGCGCTCGCGGGTCTGACCGAGTGAAAGTCGAGTTGATTTCGGTCAACTCGCTTGCAGAATTAACCCCGCTCGATAGGAGCATATCAACGCTGTCGGGTATATATCGATGGATCAGCTGGACTTCCGACTCGACCTATGCTCGCGTCGAGTTCATGTGAAGTTGTAAACGAAGCTTGGGTTTGCTGTGTGTTTCCGTCCGTCCATTCCGCTATACGCAGTTGTCGGGAGACCACCTGGTCATCCCCCATTCTTCACCTCCGCCACGCGTTGAAGAAAAACAGACAAATATTGCTAACGTTGAACTGTCCACGGAACATGTTGTACGGGATTTCAGTTCTCATTGATTAATCAACGGCAAGGCACCGCGCACGAAGCAAACGGGCAACCAAATTCAACGCGCATCAGAAGCCACGAGGATCCACATCCGCGACATGCCTACCCCCCCCCCCCCCCCGCCCCCTCACCTCTTCGCCGGAGTTACTCTGCGGTAAGGTTTCCACGACTCTCACGAAACTGAAATATTGTCATCCACCCAAGGGGTAGCAAAAAGCTGCAAAGGAAAGCCATGCGGTTTTCTCAGAAACGTAGTTTCGCACTCGCAAGAAATGATTGTGTAGAAACAATCGGCGACGATTTTGAATGTTTAGTGAATAGCCGAGAAAGCTATGCGCTTCAATAAAGGAACGGTGCGATCGAATGCGTGTATTTGTTGCACTGAAGACATTTTGGCAGCGTTTGTTGCCTCATCGCGTCGTTCCGTAGAGAACAGCACCGAGAGAGAGAGAGAGAGAGAGAGAGAGAGATTGTGGTTGTGAAGAGGAAGAGGCAAAGTCAACCAGCACAGCTGTAGCGGTGCCGGAGCCCTCTCCTACAAAGGGAGAGGGTGGAGAGAGAGAGGTGGAGGGTCGGCACGTGCCGGCGCCCCTCTAGTGCCCGGCAGACTTGCCCATTCGTTTGGACACGCACAGCTGGGTGATAAACGCGCTCTGCAACTCGGTTGCGTGTGTACGCATGGGCGCCTTATCTCTTTCTTTTCATCCCTATACCCCCTTCCCCCAGTGCAGGGTAGCAAACCGGACGTGTGTGTGTTTATAACCTCCCTGCCTGTCCTTTCTTCTTTCTCTCTCTCTCTCTCTCTCGCTCTTTGTATCGGCGATGAAAGTCCAACCACCGACCTCAAGCGAATGGGCGAAAGAGGCAAAGAAAAGCTGTTCGCTTTAATATATTCGCCTCCCTTCCGGCGCGCAGGACTGCTGCCTTTCGCCATTTTCACGACTCTGGGTCCGTGGTCATTCGCCTGGGATGGTTTTCACTGTGTGGCGGCCGGTCTCGTCCTGGGGGTCACTTCCGCGCCCGCCATGCACAAGATTGAAGATCCCCCCCTCCCGCGCTTTTTCGTTAGAGAGAGCCGTCGGTGGCAGCCACGTGGCTCGACCCCTTCGGGCTATTCCTGGGTGAGCGCAGGGCGCAGTGCGCTCGTCGCTGTTCGCGCCCTGTCGAGCGCCGCGTTATTACTCACCGTCCTTTCCGGCTCGCGCTCTTTTCGTCGTTTCGGAAACCACAGTCGCGATAGCCGTGCCGGACCATCATAAGGCGTTGTAATGCGTTTTAGTTCGCGTTATACAAGTAGACTTTAGCCACAATCTGCTGTATTTGATTGCGTTAACATATATGTTGCGGAAGGAGGTCTTCCTGGTGGTTGCTTAACCTTGGGTCCTCCTGATTTTACTGACACTTGTATCTAAAGTGACTCTACGTTTATTTGTTTAATAATTTTCAGACATAGGTCGGCAGAATAGACGGATGCTGCAGAGCTACAATAGGCGGAGCTATAGCGCAGCTGCGTCGACAAGCTGTACGGCTCGCGACGGTGCTATTGCGAGTGCTAAAGGAAAACCGTTGCAGCGCGAGCGAACCCGACGAACGGTTTGTAAGTGCTGACGGTCGCCGAAGCTAACTCGGGATAGCTGTTTCGTCTCTACAGTAGACATCTCTGCTGAACATTGCAGTTTCATGTTGTTTTTTAAGCAGTCCTGGCCATATAAGTTTCATGCGGCGGCGCGTGATAAACAGACGCAGAGCTGTGCGGTAGAGAGACCCTGTCTCCCGGCCGCCCCTCGAGCTCGCTGGATGGCCCATCGTTGATCTTGCACATCTGAGCTGATCAGCGCGGCTAATTCCACCGCGCCCCAAGCTGTTCTGGGGAGACTGCATAGTCAGCTTCCTTTTAAACATGGCTTCCAAGATGCTCGCAACGCAGCGCGCGCCACTCGATCTCGGAGGCCATCTTTTTAAACATCAATTTCCTACAAAAATTGTTTTAGCATACGAGAGGGAGCTCCGGCGCTAATAGTGTCTGCGGGAGCAGCAAAACATGGTTGGTGGTTCAACCAACATTATAATTATAACGGTAATGATGAGCAATACATAGATTTGCCTAAACTTCGTCCTTTGTGACTCCGAACGGCTTTGTCTGTCTTCAACGAAATATGACGTTATAAATGAAGTAACACGCCATGATTATGCAGGTGGGTTGATACTTTTGCTGTGATTAAAAGCTATGTGTGCTTCGAAATTTAGGAAGATAAAGCGTAATCAGCACCGCCACAATAATTCGTGAAGCCGCGAACACGAAGATGAGACGAATCCACATACTTACCATAATTTTCATGTTGCTGAACTATCGCAGCAACAGACTTATCTCTGGCAATTTTGGTGGAAGTTATCGTTTGAAAGCCAAGGTTTATTCGTCCTTCTTCCTTGCCAAAAGATGGCGCCCTCGGTCCAGGAGCCACATTTCGTCGATTGTCGTCTCGGTTTGAAACCAGCTGAAATGTCTTTTTATACAGTTGAAACCGTTATCATTCAAATTTCCATGACAACAGGAAGATGACTTCGTGTCGTACGCCGAAGCCTGCCTGCAACCGCCGCCACAAAACGTTCTCGCAATAGTCGCGCGCACGCGGGAAATGATAGCTTGTAACAGGAAAAATGACATTACGATGCTTTGTTATCGTGATGGTGGCTTAATACTAACCGCATTCATTCGAGTATATGCCGGCCTTGATTGCATTCCGTTAACCGATAATCGGACGGTGGGAAAGCAACGTTTGCTTCTCGAATGGGAAGCTCAGATTGCGGGGATTCAGAAAGGTGGGGGGGGGGGGGGGGGGGGGAGGAGGTGGCTGCTGGCGGAATCGTATTTAAATATCGCAGAAACGAGCATTATTTTGTTTACTCCTGAACGTAAAATATTTCGTGCATGGCACTTGAAGCGTACGCTTTCAGATGCCGCAGATCCCCCCCCTCCCCCCCCCCCCCCCCCAAAAAAAAAAAAAAAAAGATCACTCGTCGTCGTCGTATATGTTTATACTGTACATGGCAGCAAAGACCGCATGTACCCTATTCCACAAGACACGCATGTAAACATGTTTTTGTTTCACACGATGCCTGGGAGTTGCAGGCGCGTCTCGCATGAGAGGAACGTCTTTACCGCGTGGCACCAGGCGCGCATTCCACCGCGTCTGCTTTCGACACCTCAGACCAGCTTTGTTTTCGCATTTAGGGGCCGTGCGAACGCACTTGCCGCGTCTGCGCCATCCTGCTAACTTCGCCATCCTGCTAACTTCTTATACACACTGTGAAATAATTTACGCCCATAAAGTGAACAAGGGGCAAGTCTGTTTATAACTCGCACCGTTACACCCTTGGGTGTAACGTTCTATAACTCACACCCTTGCACCGTCGGGTGTAAGGGTGTGAGTGTAACTGCAGACATTTCACATTCCTCGCCGTTTTCCATCGGCTCCGAGATTGCGCGCGCGAATCTCGGAGGTCGTGTGTTTTTCTCAAGTCATCGGGCCGTCGCACAGCACGCGATTCCAATTGCGTTATTTGTATAGTATACACTTGAATAGTATACTTGTAGCACGCAGTACTTGTGGCGCCCGTGTTGTCGCATTTGTCTCGGTCCTCGTCTGCTAGCGCCGTCTATAGTGTTTTCGCTATTTCTGACCAATAGCTCAATTCGAGTTACTGCCATGCTTGGCAGGAGTACAATGGCCGCTTTGTATATGATTGAATATACGTATATTGCCCTTTCGTTTCCGTTCAGTTTCAGTGAGGACATCTGAACAGCGCGCCGCCGACGCAAGCACCTTGCGCGATTAGGGCCACCTGCTTTGTCTTTAAGCGGGCACATGTTGTTATCGCTGTGCAAAGCGTCTCTATATACATGCGAAGAGCGCGCTCTCGTTTTAGCGCTCGGAAGGCGCTATTTTCGGTTTCGTGCCCAGAATTTTTGGTGGCGCGCTTTTTTTCCCTCAGCGCGGGGCAACTTGCGGTAGAAGCTCCTTCTCGCGCCTTGACTGATGGGTTTGTTAATTAGCCTACCTTTCTGGGTGAATTTGTGAATTGACGAGTGTTTTGTTCGGCAGCAAAGGGGGCGAGTCGTGCTCTATCCCGAGCGCGCGCGGGTTTAACAAGAGGGGAGGGGATGAAGAGAGAGAGAGGGATGACGAACGGTGGCGAGGACAGAGACACGGGTTTCCCAAACCCCCTAAAACGCGGCGCGAGTGGAAGAATGGGTCTCCGGGGCCGAGAATAGCGACAGAGACCGTCTGTTGACGCGCTCCGTTTCACAATAATGTTCGGAACTTAAACCGTGGAAGCCGCGCGGGGGCGCGCTCAGCCCTGCAGCGTTTGCTTGCAGCGCACGCGGTGCCCGCTTTATGAACTCGTTTGGCGCGTCTCTCATGCGGCGTTGCGTTTGTTCGCGTTTAGCCAGGTCGGTCGTGGACGTACTCCTTGCGTGGAAGCAGCGAGAGTTGAGCGAGTCGGTCAGAATTCACGACGGCTATACACAACGCGAGAGAAACACTTATCCGGGCAAATAGTAATTAAAGGACGGGACGCTTAATTAAGGCGCTGAATAGCCTTTATGCATAGCCTTTATGCCTGTCCCTGTATAGTTGGTTTCTCTTCGCAGGGAGTTCTAAGTGCCTTTTGCATTTTTCTAAACTTGATACAGTCGAATCCGGGTATATCGAATCTGAAGAAGATAAAAAAGTTCGAAAAAACCCGGTAATTCGATATATAAAAAAAATTATAGAAAGAAGTTTCAAGGGGATTTTACTGCTGTTCGTTATGCACAATAATTCGTTATATGTAGGTTCGATATATCCGGGTTAGACTGTATTGCGCTTTATACTATTCACGCTTCCAGTATTATAGTGAACAGGGTATAATACTCGACTTAGCGTTTTTTTCTCGAACCCGAAAGTCGAAGTGTCTGTTTGGGGTGCACTTATTTATTTATTTATTTATTTATTTATTTATTTATTTATTTATTTATTTATTTATTTATTTATTTATTTATTTATTTATCTGTCTGTTTGTTTGTGTTTATTTATTTATAGCGCTATCAATTCTAACTCGAGGCGCGTTCGCACCGTTGACACCGCCGCCGTCGCCGTACTGCCCTGGTACCTGCGGCGCATGCGCAGAACGTGCGTGGCGGGTTGGAAAGTTTCGATAGACGGGCGCAGTGTACACTGTAAAAATAATTTACACCCTTAAATGTGAATAAGGGTGTAAATCAGTCTATAACTCACCCTTACACGCAGAAGGGTGGAACGGTGGGAGTTATCGACCGATTTACACGCTTATTCACTTTTAAGGGTGTACGTTATTTTCACAGTGTATACGTTTGGCTGCAAAAAAGCGACAAACCCAGGATGCATGGACGCACGGACACGCTTCGTTTAGTCGGTCCTGCCGGAGCCGCGGCCCTAACAGTGTCGACCCTTACAGAAATCATTATGAACTTTCTGTTGTGTTTCTATTGACTTTATTGACTTCAATAGAAAGTTTGCTGAAATTATATTGAATAACGTGCATTATTTTTGCGGGGGAATCTGTCGCTCTGCCCGCTCTTTAATTGGGGCACACTGCGCATATGACTACAAATCGCCGCCGTATCCTGGCAAACTAAACGCTTATAATCATCTACTCTGTTCGTCAAGTAAATCCATGTATACTAGTCACAGGAATAAATAAATAAATAAATAAATAAATAAATAAATAAATAAATAAATAAATAAATAAATAAATAAATAAATAAATAAATAAATAAATAATAAATAAATAAATAAATAAATATAAATAAAGTCGGAACGCCGACCAAATTGGTGTTGTTAAAGGGGTTGACGTAGGTGAACAAAACACCCGTACGTGTGAAATGTCTATCTTTAGCAATTTTTAAAAAAGTAACCTTGATTTGTCCATTTATTCTTAGTTCTTTCTTTTTTTCCCTTTCTTTTTATCCTCTTCGTGTCATCTCAAACACCTCCTCTGAAATAGCAAGCCCATCTTATATAAGCAGAGCTTGGCCACGGCGGCCGCATTTCGAAGGGGGTGAATTGCGCAAACACCCGTGTATACTTATTGCACGTCAAAGAACCCCAGGTGGACCAAATTATTCCGTAGTCTCCCCCACTACGGCGTGCCTCACAATCAAATGGTTGTTTTGGGACGTAAATCTCCATCATTTTTTTTTAATCTTCAGCTTCCGATAATCTCTTTCTCTCTCTCTCTTCCTCGTGGAAGTCGCGAAACGTCAACCCTTTTGACAACACCACTTCCGTCGGCGTCCTGTTTTTCTTTCTGTTTCTAATACTTGACAACTTGCGAAGGTGCGCGAAAATTTCCGTGACGACGTATGTAGTCCTCCTGCCGCGGCTTCGCGTGAATCTCGACCGTGTCAGCCTCGCTGCTTCCGCGTGTCGGCCTTGCCATGACCGTCGACGTTTTTCTGTTTCTTTCTGTTTTTCTATATTTTTTTCCCTCTGCCCTGCGGGCGTGAAACCGTGTTCGCTTCTCTCGAAAGACCATGCTCCTGTGTGTTTGCGGCGGAGGGAGGCTTTCGCCGGCGTCGCTTCCGTCCGGGGGAACCGTGTGTGTCGTCGTCTCTTTCCCAAACCTTGCGTCATCCTGCGTAGGCTATAGACCTGTCAGCGAGCAATCGGGGATCCGCGGGCCGTTGCTTGTGTAGCGCTGTTTTCCAGCTCAAAGACTACAGAGAGAACGGGATTACACACAAGGGACACCCCCTCGCGGTGGCGTCGTGGCTTTATGGCGTTTCTGTCGCCTGATCTCGAGGTCGCTGGTTCGACTCCCGGCCTCGGCGACCGCATTTCGATGGGGGCAGCTATAGAATGCAAGAACGCCCGAGTACTTATATTTAGGCGCACGTTCCGGAAACGGAGGTTGTGCAAATTAATACGGTGCACTCCACTGCGGCGTTTCTCATAGCCCCAGTGTTGATTTCGGCACTCAATAATTAAATCAATGAATTAATCAATCAAATAATCAATCAATCAATTAAGATACACGACAGAGCGCTTGTTTGCTTTTGTTGTGTCGTCATTGCGCCGGAAAACAGGCCCAACAGTGCATTTTTTTTTACTGACATCAGAGTGTGCACAAATGATATGTGATTCGTCGTAACCTTACACGTTCACAAGTTTATTAATTGATTGATTAATTATTTATTTATTCATTTATGTACAATGTCTGCAGCGTCATTTAAGCATTACAGCGGAGGGGAATAACAAAATATACAAAATTAAAGGGGAGAAAGAACAGCCTGAATACAAACAAAACAAAGCAGTAACTTCCTGGGGTAGTTTGTTCTACGTATGAATTGTATGAGGGAGTAATGGACATTTTTCAACACATCACTGTGGCATCGTATTTCGCGAATCTTCCAGATATGATCTTCTTGAAATAATATGCGGAGTAGATAGGTAGGTTTGTAGTTTTTGATACACAGCGTAGTTTTTTCGCAGAAAGCGTCGCATATCAACAACTGCATTGCGAAACGCGCGGAGTAACACTTTCTTGCATGACCGTATTACTTCCGTATAGCTTTCGCAGCGTTACCTGCGCTAAGCATGAAACGGAGTGTATAGGGTGGCCGCGTTAGTCAAGGTGCTCAACGAAAAAAAAAAAAAAGTGCTAAAGCCATGGTGCTAAACACGGTGCTAAACACGGATTCAACGATTTAAAAAATACGATTTTAAGACCGAAGCTGTCCGGTCGTCAGACCTCTGACCACCGAACACCGTAGGTCTTATAAATTTATCCTTCGCTGTGTGTTCTTAATCTTCCTTTTTTTTTTTTTTTTTTTTCGCCGCACAACTTGGCTAACGTTAGCTGTTTAGTGTGACGTAAACGGCTGCTCGAAATGCGCGCCTCGCCAGGCCTGCCTTCTTCCCGCTTTCGCTGGCGTGACGTCATTCAGCCTTTCTCCGTCGCCTGCTTTCTTTCTTTCTTTTTCTATTTATTTTCGAGGAAAGCCTACCAGACGGGCCTTGGATGAACGTCAACCGAGGAGGGTTTCCGTGCGAGGTTTTCGCAATGTTCCTCTCTCTCTCTCGATGTCTGTGACGGATTTATTTCTCTCTCATTTTTATTTATCTTCTTTATTTTTCTCTTTCTTTCTCTCTTTTTTCTTTCCGTCGTGTGTTGACGCTGATGTCGCCCGAGGAGCATGCTCCACGCGTGACAGCTGCTTTAAGTGAATGAGATGCGTTGCTCAAACAGCGAATCACGTGGTTGGTCTTCTCGCTTTTAGAAGGGTAAGAAGGCTGCCGTTTTCTTCAGCTGCTGCTGTGCTCGCTTCTCAGCTGGAAAGAGATTCAGCTCGCGACCTTGGCACTTGTGGATGCGCTCAGGTGCGCCAGTCACGGTTACCACCCCGTGGCATCCGAAAGAAGTGCAGGGAAACGCCGCGGTGCGTCGCTGCGTACGTTGCCAGCTTGCTCGACATTTAGCCGACCGCCCAGCTTGGAGATCGTTGTCTAGCGTGTGAAAACACGCGTAGAACTCGTTTCCGAAAAATAAAAGAGAGAGAGAGAGAGAAAAGGAATAGCTAGATATATGCAAGAGACGTGTTATCCGACGGCCGTCGTAAATGACTCTCAATAGAATCGTTTTCCCAGTTGTTACACATAAAAATCGCGAAAGCATAGACAACACGTCACAACGTTCTCTCACGATCTTTCTCTTCTCCTAATATTTATTTCCCTCCCCTTTTTCTCTTCCCCAATGTAGGGTAGCGAACCGGGATCAGTCCAGGTTATAACCTCGCCCTGCCTTTCATTTATCATTTCTCTCTCTCTCTCTCTGCGTTCAGTAATTAGGGCCGGTGTTTGGCAGGAGATGGGCCCGCGGTTGCCAACGATGCTGAGGCGATTGGTTTCGACGTTGCCAAAGCTACGCTATAAGTAGGAATCTCGTTGATACGATTCTGCATAATACGTTTTTTGGGATAATACGTTTTTTGGTTAATTTCCCGCCCAGTGTCTTATAGGAGCAATGTATTTTGGATAATACGATTTTCGGATGATGCGTCTTACTTTCCCGCTTCTCATGAAGATCGTATCAACGAGATTCCACTGTATATGTTTTGCGAGGGTGGTCATCTGCTGGCCACCCATGGACGTGTAACGTAACAACGCTTACGTTACGGTGTTCATACGGCATATTGACAGCAGCAGGTCGGACCGACCGCATATATAGAAACGGTTCGACGAGAAGAGGCGGAGTGACGCACGCGCGATGTTTGTGCCCTTTCGTGTGTCGGAGTCGCGCTGTGTATAGATGTGCCAGCACATCGTTTACCGACTAAATCGCCGCTTTGGTCGACGCACAATGAGCGTGTCGCCCGAGTCAACCACTGCAACCTCGATTGTCTCTGTCACGCAACCCTTTACCCGCGAATTGACGTTATAGCTGGATTGCACCGACGTCATTTCACGATCTCTTCGTCGCGAGACCAGCAGCTCAGCCGTATAATACCGAAAGGCCCCGGTTTGTCTAATACAACGCCATGGATGATAAATAGTTCGCGCTTGCGTGTGCCATCCCTGACGTCAGCTGCGAACCATGCGTAAGAACTTCGGGTGTCGTTTGGTGGAGTGTTTCACGCAGGGATGCTTAGAGAGGAACTACCAGTTTATTTAACCCTGTAACGCTCAACGTATTATATATATACTGCACTGAGTTTAATATCTAAAGATTTTACGCCTAGCTTATATTTATAAGTCGAACCCGGATATATCGAATCCACATATAAGGAATTATTGTGTATAACGAACAGCAGTAAAATTTCCCTTGAAATGTTTTGTATAAAATTTTTAATCTATATATCGCATTACCTATATATCGAACTTTTTGTGATCCCCTTCAGACTCGATATCTCCGGGTTCGACTGTAGTACCGTTTTCAATACGCTGGAGCGAGTTTTTAGTTGCGGGTAGTTTTGCAAACCTATTACTGAATATTCATTATACTAGTTAAGTTGTAACTCAACGTTTTGCTGTGTTTTGTAAGTATAGTAGTAGTAATAGACGTTATTCAGATCTGTATGGCCAAACATAAATTTAGGTGAGAAAGTTCTAATTGTTCTTGATGGTGGAGGTGACATTGAGAATTACAGTGCTAATTTCTTTGAACGGCTGTTTTACTCCTTTCGCACCTTTGAGCTAAGCTGATTGCTTAGAATTTCGGAGACAGATTACTTGCTCGTAACTTTACCGAGGCGTGCGTGATGAAGTACACAGCACTAAGTGGCACGTTCTGCAGTAAAAGCTTCAGCAGGCAACCGATTCTCATTGAAGTAGTCCGCATGCATGTTTCGAGCTTCGATCGAAACAAGTAGGCCGCATCTACAATTTTGGTCGACTTGATGCCCATTGAGGTGGTGGGTTTCCCGTGCACTGTGGGCGTCTATATATATATATATATATATATATATATATATATGTGCGCGTCCAAAGTTGAGCGCTGTCATTAACTTGTAGTTTCACAGACGCGAGTTAAAGGGATAGCTAGGGAACTTTTGGAGAGGCAGCTGAGTCATTCAGCCGAAAGCTTGCCAATTCTTCCACTTTCCGTAGTCGTTACTTCGTAACGGCGTTTCTAACCTGAAACCAGCGGATTGGCCGAGACACGTGCATAGTGATCGCGCGAGAGGTTTGGCGTGAGTCAACTGTTTTCACCGGCGAGTATAGACGACGGGAATGGTCGCGATACCCGACGAATCAGCTTATATACAGGGTGTTCATTTCTAAGTTTTACAATGTTTTTACAAATCGCCTGTGACAGGTAGCATGATTCATATCATTGAACTGGGTTATTCGATGAGGCGGACATTAGTAGCACGAGAAATCAAAACACATATTAACTTTCAGCAACGTTCTGTAACCATGTGTGGAAATAAACTGATGATGATGATGATGATGAAGAAGAAGAGATACGCTACGTACGTGTGCAAGGGGCAGTCCTAGCGTTTTACGTGCCTGTCAAAACCACAATCTGATATTATGAGGCACGTCGCAGTGGGCGGCACTTCGGATTAATTTTGACCACCTCGGATTCTCTATCCCTGTAATGTCCAATGTATGATACAAATTACGCCGAGTTTGACGCCTCAAAGTGTTGTTTAATGCACGGCAAACTTAACGTAAAGCCCACGGTTGGGTTTTAAATTATGCTGGAGTTAAGTTTAAGTTGCGGATAATTCAACAAAAGCTTTACTAATTGATTAGTTACTCTATCAATTAGGTTATAACTTAAACAAAATTTCACTTAATTCTTGGGCGCATCTTTTTTTCATTCATCTATCTTTATTCAGACAACCCTATATAGTACATAGTTGCCAAGGAGACTGGTGTAAAGGCTCACAAAGCCTGACGTCCCCCAACATGCACCCCTTTCCCCGCTTGCACATATCTCAGCATTGACGTAACCAAAACAAAATTTGCCAGAAGATCCGAAAACAAAAAATACTTGGCGACGAGAACATGCAACTAGACGTAAATTTTAAAGTACACGAGTGTTCATGCATTTCGCCCTTTATAGAAATGCGACCGCCGCGACCTCGGTTTAGCTCGGTAGGGATGAAGGGAAGTATAACTTGGTATAACTCTAAAAGCGCATCGCATCGCGTTGCAAACGCAGAGTTAAAGGCATTTGGGACCAAGCGCCGGGCCCAAGATGGTGACGTCTTTCGAAGACCGAGTCTGGTGATAGACCAAGGTTATTGAGACTTCGCTCACTATACAAAGCTTACCAGCCTTCCACTTTCGTTATTTCTTAATAATAGTCAATCAATCGATCAATCAACGAATCAAATGGTTGCTAGTAAAAGTGTGTACTTTGTAATTGTATACCTTGTTGATGTTAAATAAATTTTCGAACTTTCAAATGTATGTGTCTGACACGAATCTATGCATGCAAGCAGCTTTAAAATAAATGTAAACACGGATTTCACTACAATTAATCGCAAACAAAACGAAACAAACAAAACAGGTTTGACACATTACAATCAACCATAGAATAGTAAAAACAAAGAACATGGAAGCCCTAACTCGTCATACCCACTCCTCTAAATAGGCCTCGAGCCATGCATCACTTAAATATATTACGATCTGTTCTCATCTGTGGATCTATAGGTTCGGGACTTCGTACCGAAATTGCCGTTTCGAAATTGATTAAGAACAGCCAGGACGTTGGATCTAATTAATCGCCACGATAATTATAGGAAGTAAACGGCTATCAATTAGTTTCCATATAACGCATCGCTCGCTTCACCGCTTCTCCGCGAGAAAACTTCGAGTGACCACATCCCGGAGCCGAAGCACTTACGACAGGGGCTCAATGCACATCGACTGCGTGCTGCTCATGCGTGGCACGCTCTCGAGTTCCTGCTGCGCCCTCGAGTTTGATGAAGTCAAACTGGAAATCGCGCTTTGTCGTTTGCGATCACTGCCCCCTTCAGGGTACAGTGAGAAAAACTTCAAGCAACAGCATACGATAAAAGCTGAGAAACAATAAAGGGGGGGGGGGGGGGGGGAAGGCAAGATATTACAAGTGTTGCAGACTCTTCTCGACATTGCCTGACTCAGGAGTATTGCAGCAACTGGTGGCACAGATACCATTGCCAACTGCCCACTGCTGCTTAAAAAAGAAGAGAGGGATCCACAGCAAATGTTGGGATCTCATGCGAAGCGAAGGTTTCGTGAAGCGGTTACTTAAATGCTTTAAAAAAAACAAAAGCGACGCGTATATAGCTGCCTTTATTATCATTTAGATGCAACGTGCGGTCTCACCGAATGTTTATGTTTATGGCACTGTACCGGTGCAACCTTAATATGATGCAACGTCTATGCTTATGAGCTACACCATTCCCAATCTAAGCCGAGATGCAAACAGCAGTTAAGCGTATGCATATACTGTGAGAGGTCGACGCAGTAGCGACCCGAGAAGGATAAAGGTGATGTTCGTCGAGGAAAGGGTGGTGAGGACGGGCGTGTGCTGACAGATGTACGAAGTGAACGAAAGACAGGGGTAAAGCTCACCACTATTCTTTTTTTTTCCCCTTTCATTCTTGCGTGCATGGCCTAATAGAAACTAATTTTCAATTAATATTAACCCTGCAATGCCCAAAGCATTACATATGCTGCGCTGAGTTTGATGCCTCAAAATGGTGATTGAAGTGCCGGAAACCAAATCCAAAGCCAATAGTTTCGTTTTTAATATGCTGGAGTGAAGCTTCAGCTGTGAATAGCGCAACGATTCGTTTGCTAATTAATTAATTGGTACAGTAATTAACTTTTCACTGAAAAACATTTCTTGTTTTTCTTTTTCTTCTGCTAATGTACTCTCCATGGCCAGAAATAAATGTCGACAATTTGTTCCAATTTTCCTTGATGTGGAACTGTGTTTGGGCATTACAGGGTTTAATATTATTAGTTAATTATTATTAATTAATGACAAACTGGCGCATGCGCACATGCACTCGCGCTAGCGTGGTTTCACGCGACGTGCAGTTTACACTGACACCGTCTCCGGGACAGGCCCACTCGGGCCTATTGCACTATTGCAACTCACACTATTGCAACTCAGGTTAACGGGTAATGTGATTTGCAAGTACAGATTCTACTAACATTGTTGTTACCACGTTATTAATACATTAGCACAAGAGTAAAACCAACAGTAGCAAGATATTACACTATTGAAACATACTCATTATGAATTATAGCTTGTTTAAGAACATGCGAAAATCTTGGGCTCTCTTTTATCGTCTTCGGAAGGTTATTCCATATCTTTGTTCCAATGTAGGCTAACCTGCGCCTACCGTACACGTCGCAGTCGATGTGATTGTGAGGGTGATAGGTGTCGCTGCGTTGCCGTGACCACTTTCAAGCACATTTGTGCTTAGTCATGGCGTATCCTACCCGGCCTTAGCAACAAAGAACCTCGCCGGTGTATAGCCCACCGTGTTCGTCTGGAGCAGGGGTCGCAGCCAGTACACGACTCTATTGTCGCCGCGATGTGTGTGTGTGTGTGTGTGTGTGTGTGTGTGTGTGTGTGTGTGTGTGTGTGTGTGCGTGTGTGCGTGTGTGCGTGTGCGTGTGTCATTCTGCCCCTTGTGTCGTATGCCCCGCCGCGATAGCGGGCACACAACGTGGCGGTGTAGTAAACCTGCGGCACTTTACGACGCAGACCGCGTGTATATGGGCCGAGACCTGTGTGGAAACGTGCGAGCTCTGCTATGGTGCTGTCAACAACAGGCCTTTGAGAAGCTAGCAGGCGATAGCGCTCATACTACATAGTACGAAGGAAGTAGTGAAGGACCCTGATACTAGTACGCTGGTCGTTGTAGCTCTTTCAGGGCATGCAGCCAAAAGTGAGAGCTCTGGTGAATCACCGGCTCCCTGAGGTGACATTTCGTCGTCGCTTTCGTTTTTAAACGCGATAGCGTTGAAGGCACCGTGTTGAAGAACATCTGGCGTCGGTGTCGGCGCGGGCGCGCGGGCGTCGTTGGCGGAAATAATCATCCCGAACCAGCCCGACCGCGCAGGCCCTCCGCGTGGCGCAAGGCGTTGGTGAACAAAATAGAATTTCTCAAAGTAAAATCGGCCAGAGAAATCGTAAAGTACGACTTTAACACAACCTACAGACGTGGATATCGTCGGATTGTAATTTGAATATACGAGAAAACATGTCAGTTGCTGGGAAGCCTGATAAGCAGCCAATGATTGTTTAATGCTATCGCGTTCCACTCTTAAGGGCGAAGCTTAAGCGTCCTCCAAAATTTTCTTCTCTAGGGGAAAATTACGAGGAGGCAGGGTCATAGAGAGATAGAGAACATTTATTGACAATAGAGAGCGCGGAATGGACCATCGATGGTCGATCATCCTGAGGACGGATGCATGCCCAGGGCAAAGGAAGCGTGTAGTCGGATCCGTCGAAGGGTCAGAGGTGGCGAGGTTTGGTGTGGACTGCAGTGGGCTTGGCTTAGCTATAATGCTGATGATTCTGCGGCGGTTGTTGTTGATGTTGTCGTCGTTTATTAAGTGATCAGACCGTGGGAAAACAGGCCACCGAAGGGGCTGGCTACCCCAATCATTCGAAATAAACTCCATCGACTAAGGAATGTTGGTGGTGCTGAACGGAGATTTCAAAGTTACTAGGCTGACCTATCACCGCAGCGCGTTTTTATATACCTACACTTTCGCGTGGTTGATAGTTTGGCCAATAATTATTTGATATAAGACGGTCGTTTAAGTTGTCGCTCCCTGCGACCTCGTCGTGCTTCGCGCGCGGCTGCTGTGATTATACGCTATTATAGTTTCGTGTCTAAATTGCTGTAGTTGAGGGACGTTATTTCAACCAACGGCGCCGAACGAGCGAATGCGGTGGAACGCCGGTTTAAGATACTCGCCGCTCTGCAAAAGATGGTAAATACGCTTAGCTTGAGCTTTTCTTGCGACACGATATTAGACAGACAGACAGACGGACGGACGGACAGACCGCAAAAGTTTACTGGATGCGGTTTCCCCTGCAAATGTGAATTACTGCACTGTTAAGGCATGGCACTTCTAATTTAATGAATCACTGTGTAGGTGGCGAAGGCTACTACGTGCTGGAACATTCGCGAGAATTCAGCTTCTTGGCGGATACATACATTTACATACATACATACATACATACATACATACATACATACATACATACATACATACATACATACATACATACATACATACATACATACATACATACATACATACATACATACATACATACATACATACATACATACATACATACATACATACATACATACATACATACATACATACATACATACATACATACATACATACATACATACATACATACATACCTCTACCACGAGACCAGCTCACATTCACTTTTTTACACTTTGACGCTCTTAATGGTAACGCATTAAAATTCACTTCTGTCGTGGATACGGGAACCAAACCCTGGATTTGTTGGTCAGCAGCCGAACGCCGTCGCCGCCGAGCCCATTGCGTGTAATCTCCGTGTCCCTTTGAGTCGTCGGACGCCGCGAGTTGGCTTCCTGCGACGTTGTCCCGTCTTCGTGGAAGTATAGCGTGCAGGCGCGAAGGAAGCTGCCATACAGGGAGGCCAATTTATTCTCGTCAGCCAAACCCGTTTAGAGACGCGCGGCAACAGGGCCCACACTCGCGCCGAGTACACTGCCCTCCCGCCCGTGTCCTCTTCCGTGCAGCTGAGTTGATACCTTTATCGAAAAAAGTGGCTAAATTTAGCGACTTTCTTTTCGTCATCCTAACGACAACTTTGCCTTTCTGGATTATTAGCTACTCTTTTTTTTTAAAGTTCATATACCCGGTAAATTGCCCTGGTGAAATTCCGCAAGGGAATTCGGCTAATAATAAGTCCCATGATCACCCCCCCCCCCCCCCCCCCCCGAGGTTCAGTGCCTCATTGCCCTCCCCTCCCCCCTTATTTTATACAAAGGGAGGGAGAATACTGCCGTCCATTTGACCGAAGAGCTAACTGGTGAGCCCCCAGGGTGCGTCAAAGCTGCGTTTTGTATAATTATAACAAAAATTATGCACATCCATCCCATACGTCGGAATCTACGTGAAGCGAAACTTTAGTGCCAAATACTATACAACTGTAAAAGTACCGAAAGTTCTCTAATAGTACTGGAAGCGCTTGTGTGTCACCTTTGACTTTGTGTCCTCGTCTCTTGTGTGTGCGCTGCAGTTTCATAATGAATAACTATACAACTAACGGTGATGCGTATACAACTGCGTTTCATCATACGCGACATGTAACCTTACGTAATGTGTATGTTTGCACAACGCAACGGTCGGAACCTTAATCTCATGCAATTTTTTTCTTTGTGTGTGTGTGTGTGTGTGTGTGTGTGTGTGTGTGTGTGTGTGTGTGTGTGTGTGTGTGTGTGTGTGTGTGTGTGTGTGTGTGTGTGTGTGTGTGTGTGTGTGTGTGTGTGTGTGTGTGTGTGTGTTGATGCGCTTCGCCTCGTTCGCGAACTTCGCCGAAACGCAAACACATAACCGGGTGTCGTGATACGTGCGTGCTGCGAAGGCAAAGAAAGCTGCATGGTTTTAAAAGAGACGAAATTCCGTGAAAGTCACCGTCATTGTGTACTTCTTTTCGCTAAAGATACAGATCTACCCCCCTCCCCCCCCCCCCTCAAAAAAAAAAAAAAAAGTTACGGCAGAAACTCTTCTGGCTAAGTATGCGTAAGCATTGTGTCACTTGCTCATGTCCACGCAGCCCGGTGTCATTATCAAACTTGATCCGACCAGTATAAACCGTTATCAACCTTATCAGACTAGATCCGACCCTTATGGACGTCGCGCAGTTATAATAAAATTAAATTATACGGTTTTACGTACCAAAACCACGATCTGATTATGAGGCACGCCGTAGTGGGCGACTCCGGAAATTCCGACCACCTGGGGTTCTTTAACGTGCACCTAAATCTAAGCACACGGGTGTTTTCGCATTTCTCCCCCATCGAAATGCGGACGCCGTGGCCGGGATTCGATCCCGCGACCTCGTGCTCATGCAGCCCAACACCATAGCCACTGAGCAACCACGGTGGGTTGCCGCGCAGTTATCGTCACCTGCAAGTGACGGCGGGTCGGGAAAAGGAGTCCAGCGGTTCTTCCTTCTGGTGCGAGAAAGTGCGTATTAGGTCGCCGCTGTCGCGCGTAGGAGGAAAAAAAAAAAAAAACAAAAAACAAATTAATCGCGTTTGGACGAGTCAGTTGCAAAATGTCTCTGCTAGCTTTTTTTCTTTCTTTTTTTTGGGCGAAATGCTCGTTTGCCGTGTTTGTGTAAGCAACGGCGTGACGTTTTCCTTTCCACTGTTTTCGCGGCTCGACTGATACTTCTAAAAGCACGCGTTCGTCGGCAGTTCTTTTCCGCATTCACGATTTGACGTAATTGTCGATAATTTCAGCTTTGGCGTGATGCGTAGTGAATAAACAGGTGATTAAATCCAGAAAGCCCGATTACCATTCCTCAACGAAGTTTAAAACAACAATGGTCACCGTTATTTCTGGCCACGGAGAGTGCAACCGTGTAAAAATCAATTACAATTGAATGTTGTGCGAGTTATAAACGAAATATTATGGGTAAATAATTTATTAGCAATTTGTTTGCTGAGCTATTCGCAGCTGAAACTTGGCTATCCACCGCGTCGAAATCGGTACTGTGGCTCTCGCGTTAGGTTTTTCGCACGTAAATCAGCACTTTGGCTTATCAAGCTCGGCGTTATCGAATATGATAAGTTGGGGTTTGCGCGGGGTTGAACAATACTCAGTCGAATCCGGTTTCTCCGGATTTCGAGACTTCGTCGGCGGTCATTAACCTGTATCGCGCGACCAATGGAACATGCGCTTATACAAGGTGCGACTTATACATAACGCGAGCGCGCTGTGAAGGGAACGTGCTGTTGAAAAGCGTGTAGGGAATGGAATGTTTGCACACCTGGAGGGGGGGGGACGTAGCGGGGAGGGAATGCCCGGTGGACGGCTTTTAAGCAATGCCACTGTCAACTTTTCCACTCGGTCTCGTGGGCTCCTGCCGTGGGAGGATTGATGCCTTATTGTGAGGACAGTGCACAGGTATGCGGGTATAGGCGGCTTTTTTTGTCAAAACGGTATAGATTTGTCAAAAGTGTATACATACAGCTGACCGTTTCCGACGCTCAACTAAACTAACTAAAGCAGCCCAAAAGAAAAGACAACAGCCAACTCGACGCCGACATGGCGTCGAGTTGGCTGTTGTCTTTTCGTTTGGACTGCTTTAGTTCCGGACTTTGTCGCAAGGATGTTTAATTTTCGTCCCTTGTACCCTTAATTGGCGTTTTGGCTGACGGCAACGAATCCCGCTTGCAGCTAACGGTTAGCATACTTTTGACAAACGCGCTGTGCGCCATTGCATGCGTCACGAGAGTGCGAAAAAAAAAATCGCACTGGCGCAAAGGGATCAGAGACTAAATTTGAAAGAGAAAAGAATAAAGCAAGGCTGTCCTGTGTATGTCTGACTGTGTCCTCTGAGATTCGCACTGGCGCATGTTCTCGGAGGCCACTTTCTAACGACACAAATCCGGAAAGATCGGCAATGATAAACTGTAAGGCGGGAAAAAAAGGGGTGGTAGTCTGAAACTTCTGAAACACAGATGCCATGTAAATATGGACACAATTATCAGAAAAGAATATGTGCTGCCGCCATGCAATTAGACACGTTGAAGCCGAACTGACTTATTGATATGGTCTAGCTTCGGCACCATTTCTTTCCTTGCCGCAGAAAAATCTGCCGAGCTTAAAGAATTGCTGTCCTCACGAAGTTATACGTCCCTCAGACAAAATTTGTACTTTCGCCTTGCTTGCTCGCCTATGGTTCACCACTCAAATTCTTTTAAGATACGAAAGAATACCGGAAACGATATATTTCGCCGACATGGCGTCGAGTTGGTTGTCTTTTCTTTGGGGCTGCTTTAGTTTCAGACTTTGTCGCAAGGACGTTTACTTAATTTTCGTCCCTTGTACCTTTAATTGGTGTTTTGGCTGACGGCACCGAATACTTAGGCAATGCGGCGGCCTCAGACCTATGCGGCCCACAATGTCGTCGTGTGCGCGCGGAACCTCTTGATTCTGCACCTCCGCCTCCCTGATTGGTCGCTGTCTCTGCACTTTCCCATCGTCCTCGAATCCCCTCTATGTGATTAGACCCGCGATCAGCTGACGTATGTGGCCTGCTTCCCCCCTTGAACCCTAGCTCCATTAATCTTATGTTGTCGTTTTCGCCGTTACGCTTCCTTTTATGGTGACTTTACGCCACTCGGTCCTTGCGCGTTTACCAGCGCCGACAGCGAGATTCCATGAGCACCTGCGCGCGCCGCTCAAGTCCATATACCACAGCCCGCGTCGTCGTCAGTGGCTGTGAGGTCTTGTTAGGGAGTTTTAGAAACGAGGGAGGCAAAGTTAGAAGACGCAAAGAGAGTACGAAAGAACGCAGAATGCGTTCGGATGAGCTTGGACCGGTTCACGGGGGTACGCAAAGCCGCTCGGGAATTAGCGAGTTTTAGAAATAGGGGACGCAGAGTTATAATAGGGCACGCCATCGGCCAGAACTGCAGAAGAAAGCGAAGCGTGCACAAAAGAACGTGAAAGGCGTACGAACAGAGTTTGCGCTGGTGGATACGCTTGGGGACGATTTCTAAAAACTCCCTAATAAATTAGGATGCCCAGGCGTTGCGGGGACGCAAACTGCTGAGAGTTGCAAATAGAGAGTGTTAGATTAGGGGACGCAAGCGTTGGGGCCCCCTAGCGCTTGGAACCATGGTACTGCACATGCGCAGACGCCACGTATTGATGTGGCGCATGCGCAGTACCGTGGCCGCGAGCACTATATGGGCCCCAACGCTTGCGCCCCCCCCCCCCCCCCCCTATTCTAAAACTCTCTAATAACGCAAAGCGAGAACATATACAGGACGCAAAGGGTGGGCAGTAGAGAGCTTCCGCCCCCCCCCCCCCTCCCTCCCCACAACTCTTTGGGTACCCTACAATCTAAAACTCTCTATTATTTCAAATCCGCCCTATTTGCTTTGCGTCTGAGCGATTCCCGCCGCCTCTTCGTCACTCCCCGCACACTCCCTTCTCCTGGATGGCTGAGCGCGGGCTCGCTCGGCGTCCGAGCTCGCGCTCGCTGCAAGGGTCTGACCTCTCGCCAAGGCCACACCGGTCTAGCCTCGCCGAAGTCAAACAGGCCTCCTCCCGCGGGTCGTCCGAGCGAAAAGAGCAAAAAAAAGGTTGCGTGATTCGCATGCCCGACCGGATCGGTCGGCAGTCGTCGTCCATCCGCTGCCCGATTGCGGCACGCCGTGACCTTGTCAGATCTTGTCAACCGCGCTTGCCTCCCCCAGCTCTGTGTGCCCCCTCCACTTTTTTTTTTTTTCTTCTTCTTCGGCACCGAGTTATGCTTTAATAACGCCGCGCACCTTCTTCGCGAGAGCCTTTGGCAACAAGCGTTCTTTCCTCTTCGTGGGAGCGCGCGAACGGCAGCGTGGGTTCCCGGAGTTAATGAATATGAAGTTTTTTAAGAAGGCGCGCACGCTCTCGTTCTGAGCCTTGGCTGTGGAAACGGGAGAGTGCAAGCAAGCACGCAGTTGGTCACGTGATGATGTAGTAGTAGTCAGGTGGAGAGGGGGAGGGGGGCATGGTCCATGCTCACCTCGCGGGTTATCAGCTTAATTGCTCTTGCTGACCCAACACCACCGGTGCCGCGGGCGCGATTTACGCTCTCGCCTTCGTGTCATAACTCACCGCCACGCCGTCCGGGGCCTGCGCCGTGCGACGTTTCTCACGCTTGAAAAAAATATAGAAAACAAATTACGCGTCCCGTCTGTGGCGACTCCGTCTCGGCGTGCGCATCCGCTATTGTGCGCATGCGCAGTACACGGGTTCGCGCTCGCGAGGCAATTAGGAGAAAGAAAAACTGCTAATTCCTCTCTGTCACGCCTCCCGAATGTTGTTTGTCTTGAGTGAAAATTAGCCCTTGGCTTTCTCCACCTTGCGTTCATCTCTTCAAGATTTAACGCCAGCGAAATTGATTTTTTTTTCTTTTTTCGCTCCTGTTGCGGACATGCGTGCGTGTTGAAAGAGCTCACTGATGAGATAAGACTAATGAGAAGCTAATTAAAAAATTACGCCTTCCGCGTGTTACGTAAAGCTCATTAATAATGTGTCTGCGGTGGCGCTGTGGCTGGGACCAGTGAAATGACTTTCGTCGCCGAATTCAGGGAAAATTTATTGCGGTGCGCTGAAGCTTGCGGAAAGAACCTCTTCCTTTTGGCAAAAGTATTCATCGGGCGAAGTAAAGAAATCATTATCTGGGAGGTCTGTGTATATAGTAGATAGATAGTAAGTAGTTGTTTTATATGGTCGATAAGTTCCACAGGCCACTTATGCTGCTGCTTCGCAAAGAATGATTGCACGCATGTGTACAGTATGCCGTATAGTAGACCGTGCGGGGAAAAAAAAAAGGAAAAGTGGAGGAAAGGAGGCTACTGCTCACCTGAACGGCGGTCAGCAGTGGGAGGATTGGGCTATGAAAGTAAAAGGACAGGGAGGACAGGGAATATAGGAGCTGGAAGAAAACTAGCTATTCACACTTCCGTTCAATGAAATACATTAAACGATTGGGAAAAATTCAGACAGAACCCATATCTCGCTATAAATGTCGACGTTAATGCGATTAGCAGTGTGTATAGCGACACACCGTATATTTGTAACGCGGGAACGCGTCGTGCATAAGTTTGTTCGATTCATAAAAGGTGCTTAACACTCTACAAACGAAAAGGTGCAGCCGGGCTGCACCCATTTCTGCACCCAGGTTCGAGGGTGCACTGCACCTTATACTTGCACCCTAGCTCTGCAATCGAAGACAGGGACGCAGAACGCTCCGCTGTTACGTCCTGGAGAATCGAGGGCCTATAGGGACCCAAGGTGTAGAGAAACATGGTTGAATCGAATAGACCTCACCGGACATGTATGCAGTCGGGTTTCCTCGCTCGCGCTTCCCACTGGGCGCGCTACGCCATCTGGCGGCGTGGCCACGAAGTGCGGCCGCGCGTGGTGCGTACATGTATACTGGTATTGCATACATATTCAGTAGAGGTGGCGCAATACCATCTATTTCGAATCGAATACGAATAGTAAGTACCGAATATCGAATTTAATATCGAATAGTCAAATGCAGACGCATATACATATATTTACAACAGGAATATTTATTTACGTATAATTAGGCTTGTACGGACCTGTGAGAAAAAGGCAGCTATCAAGGACAATTGGGATCAGTTCTATCAGATTGGGATTAGTTGAAACCAGGACAAATTTTTCTTCAATGAGGCTTTTCTTTCGAGGAACCCGTATGGGTCTCCTTTGTAGCAATTGCTACGATTGGGTGGATGTCTCGTTTTCCCTTTAATTACTTCTCTCCACTTAGCGCGTTTCCGCTGAGCTATTACGTCAAACACTTGCCTTTGCTTCGAGCTGTTGATGAATTCGACTTCGCCCTGCCATCTGCTAGCCGCCTCCATGGTTAGCTCAGATGGTAGAACGGCTGCCCCGAAAGGGGATCATTTTAATTTTAAGGGATCATTTTATGTCATAGAAGAGCGGCGCCTATCATGTGGCACATACTCCGTAACCAAAGTTGGCGCCAAAGAGGTTCGTTGAAGATCGGCGCATACCCATCGACCCAAGTTGGTCCTACGGTTGGTTTCAAACCCGCTTCTATCAGCACAGCAGCCCGGTGCGCTACCCACTGGGTAGGCCCAATGGTTAGCGCGTTTTCCTAGTGAAGTGGCTAGGAAAAGTGGGTATTCCTAGTCAAGTGGCTACACATTGGACTACCCAGGGACCCAAGTTGGCGGGAATACAATTCGAGACACAGATAGATAGCCCGTGACGGAAAGTCCGCTGAGTATCCTAAGAATGTTAATCGCATTAAGACCGTATAGTTAGCTTGTACTGACACTTCGTCCAAGTGTTTTCTAAAGTACGCTCAGACTGCGGTCATATAACGTTAGCAAAGCGCGCATCTGTCGTAAAGCCCGTATCATGCGTTACTAGCGTTACCTTCTTTAACACAATGTTCGTTCACAATGTCAGTTGGATGAGTTACGCTTCTTAAGACCGGCCAATCAAAACATGAGCTGGCCAGTTGCGTCTCAGTGGAACACAACCGCACATACAGACCACCGCTACTACTACGCGCACACGCATACGCAGTCATGGCTGTTGCTCTAACTGGGGATGCCGGAAGTCGCGTCACCGGAAGTTTAAAACCGAAATTGCGGCGCTTGTTGGCCACGTCGTAACTGTCGTATCTGTATTGACCGCTCTATCTGTATGAAACGCAAATGTTGCAGGCCTTCCAACAAATACGTTCGCGTGTGTGACGGCTGTAGCGCTCTTAACGCTTCTTATGGTTGTAGTCTGAACAATTTAGTTGCGCTTTCTGCGTTTGCGCTTGCGCATCTTGCGAAATATCTGCACATTACGTCCGCAGTCTGAACGTACCTTAACCCGACCTCACGCACACCGCATTGCTTAACCGAATCACCGTCATACGTCGTGAACGTTGCCCTTTCCCGTTTGGTGTGCTGCAGTGTTGCATACGCTTTTTGTTTCGTCACGGTTTTGGTGTCTCCCGTTTACGCTTGCCACATCGTCACAATAGCGGTTGCTTTGTTGAACTCTTTGAGCCGCCGGCCGTTCTCGCTTAACGTGCACTCACGCGAAATTTAGGCGCGCAGCTCAGTCAGCCCCTTCATTATGCGGGCGTTGAGCGCCTGCATGTCTGCCTGGACACATCGAGAACTCCGTAACATTGATTCGTCAAAAGCAGTGCAACATGGACGAAGACTCACTAGCAGTCGCTCATGTTATTCAAGCTCGCCCGAATTTTGAATTAATACGTTGCGTGTGCCGGTCCGAACAGTCTTTTTGGCATTTCACCCGTCTTCTGTATTTCGCGCCATTTCCATGTAAATTTTTGTGGGGAGTCATTTCTGCTTTTCGTGCGTGTGCTTCGTGGCCTGTGTCATAACTTCACACCTGGCCATGCGCATTATGGAATTTCCTCGAGGTGTGTGTGTGTGTGTGTGTGTGTGTGTGTGTGTCCTTTGTCTCGGAACGTTGGCTCCAGATATTGTTGTTCGACCACTTGCGATCACCTCTCGAGCTTAGTTACTTTTACCCGCTTCGTACGTACGCCGTCGGTCTGCGGTTTGGCAGAAAAAAACGAGATGATGGTGATCACGCGACGACAGGCCTGCCCACTCTTCTAAACAGTGCGAAGCTTGCGAGTCGCGCATCGGGCTCGCCGCCAGCTGATACCAGGGGTATTGCGCAATTTCTTCGCGGATGCCGAGATAAAAACATCGCCATAATATATTATGTCCGCCGGCATCGTCGCTTTCGCTTGGATGTTGGCCGTTCACGTGACCACGAGATGGTGATGGCCGGCTGTATCAAGTGCGCGGGGACGCGAAGTGTGTCAATTATATCTTGCGTACAGCCGATTGGGACCTTGTAAGTTCAACTTGTCGACCAGGGACGAAGTTACCGGTTTTCTTTTTCTTGCTAAATTTAACTTCGAGTTTATTTTAGCACAGTTATTGACATTGTTTACACGTACGTTTACAACAGAAACTACTCTAATGTATGTGTGTGAGTGGGGGGGGGGGGGGGGGGGGGGACAAAAAGTGCGATTGAAACGCAGCTTGACTGGCTTCGTCTTCCTGCAAAACGAGGCATTGAAGTGTCAACGTTCGAAGCATTATTCATGTTACAAGATGCGCATAAATTGGTACATTAAGGACTACTACACCGACAAGCAACACAAGGCCGAAAATTCAAAAGATAGTAAAAAAGAAAAAGCGGACTTTGGTCGCTAATAGCCTCCTTTTTTTCTTTTATTATATGGAGGTGGAGTGTTGTCTTGGCGATTTTCCAGTCATGTTATCATTCATTTGTTGTTGTTTTTTAAAACGCTTTACCATTTTAAAAATACGTATTGTTTCTTCAGATGTCGGAAACGCACTATTTATTTGTGTCCACTTGGAACTAACAAGGGAGGTTATCATGCAGCTTCTTTATGAAGCGATACATTGCAGTACACGCTCTATGCTTTGCCCTGTGCCTCGTCAGGGTGTGCTGGTGGCGGAAGGTGGGATTGTCGCGGGGAATGACCCCAGCGGAAAATAATTGACCTGTTAAATGTGTTTTGTGTGGCATCTTGGATTTATAGGGAGTTTATAAGTCGGCTTTGGGTTGCCCGAACTGCCAGGTATACAGCGCATGATAGTGAATACGTGCTGTGTCAGTGTCTCGCGCCGCTATAACACCGTGCGGTTAGCAGCAAATACGTGGTCTATAGCGAACAAATACAGGCTAGTGATTTTTAAGAGTGCAGCTCATAGGCGCCCGTTCCTGGGGCGAGCGTCGGCGTCGTAACCGAGCGAACGAGCACAACGAAGGATGGAAGCGAACGTGCGGATCGCAGCGCGGGATGAAAGACGCGAGGAGGAAAGCGGAGAGGAGGGTGCAGCGGAACCATGAGGCGGAAGGCGGAGGAGGGAACGGCGAAAGCGTGAGAAGAAATGCGTATTGCGGGCGACGATGGCCACGAGATGGCGCCAGAGTGGCGCGCGTCGCCTGGGAGGTCTGGCGGCGGCGGCGGCTGCTGTGAATCGCGCCCACGCGTCACCGACGCGCTGGCTCTCGCGATCTCCAGTCTAGCGAGGCAGTCGCGCCACACTTCGCTCCGTTTGCAACGTGCCGCACGAGACAGATTGTCCGCGCCAGCCAATATATCGCGAAATGAAAACACTGTATAGAGCTGCGCTCAAGTTTAGAGAGTATACCCTAATCGTCAGTTAATGTTCCCCCCCCCCCCTTGTTTCTTCTTATTATTCGTAGTATTTTAAAATTTTGTTTTACTTCCATCTTCTCCGCCTCCTGTATTCTTTTCCTCTTCATCATGTCATCTCAAACACCTTCTCTGAAGTAGCAAGCTCTGCATATAGCAGGGCTGACATACTAAGTGGTTCATTTGGAAAGGAAGGGGTTGGCGCTATCTTCTTCAGCCCTTGAGGGAGCACGGCTCAGCGCCAAGGGCTGACATGTTCATTTTCCATTAAGCTACATCTCTCTCTCTCGACTAGCGCTTTTTTTTCTCTCGATTTTTAGTTGGTATGTAATCTTTGAAGTTATAGATGGCTCGTCCTTTCTTCCTTCCCACGGCGTCTTCTCTCCCGTTGTCCTTTAGATTCGAGGTTCGTAATAGGAAAACCATCAAATTATTAGGAACTTGTGTACAGCAAGCAGATTGGCATAAAAAGCAGTGCTTCCTTCGTCGTGTCTACTCGCTTCGTTAATTGTGCGACTGATCTTCCAGCCATTATCCCCACTATATATTCTTTTAGAGATATATGGTTACGAGAGAGAAACTCTTAGTCAGTTTAGACTAATCAGGTTTTCTGAATTCGAAACTACATTTCCGTGAATTTCACGGCTATAATTTCGTTGTTAGAGTCAGTGCCGGTACGTTAGTGTGACTTCGTGAATTTCAAAATACATGTATTATTATTATTATTATTATTATTATTATTATTATTATTATTATTATTATTATTATTATTATTATTATTATTATTATTATTATTGATGCAACCTTGCACTTTTCGGCTCACACTAAACGTGTTGCAATGCGGGATTTGCGCTCTCTTGGTTCTGTATGCAGACTATCGAGGGAATTCAAGTCTCCTACACCGTTCCGCAAATTATACACAACCATCTGTCTTCCTCAACTCGAATATGCGTCGGTCGTCTGGAATGGCTCATCTAGATCCAACAGTGACATTATAGATCGTGTCCAGAAAAAGTTTCTAAGCATATATAATCACCGCTTTGCAAACCTGGACATTGCACCCTGTACTAGCACTGTTGGATTGTTGTCATTGCCCTCACTTCGCGACCGACGTAATCGCGCTGACCTCCTGTTTCTCTTTAAACTCCTTCACGGTAACCTCACGTGTCCCGAACTTCTCAGCTGTGTCATGTTCCGTATCCCACGCAAGATCACCAGAGAACATAGACCTTTCCATGTTCCTGCCTGTCATCACGAACACTCAACTGTCCACAGAATACAGAATCTTTATAACGCTTACTTTCGTGAACTTGATATCTTTCATAACTCCTTGTCATCGTTCTTTTCCGAGCTTTGCCTTGTGTTATAATTTCATGTATTGTTCAAGTGCCCTTCTCCTCCTTTTTCTTTTGTATTTACTTAGCGCTTTGTTGTCGGTACTCTCTTCTTTTCACAATTTTTATTTTTATTCATTTATTGTTTAATGATTTTTCCCTGAGTGTTTTGTTTTTGGTTTGTAATGTATGCGTGCGCCAGCACTCAGACCTTAGGGTTGTTCCTGGGCACGTTAAATAAACATGATTGATTGATTGATTGATTGATTGATTATTATTTGCGTATTTAGAGCGTTTTGGCGCCATGAAACCTCTCGAAACTTGCGAACTTCAGTCCTTGGCTCATTTAGAATACATTGTGGTCCATCTTTATGGATAAAAAAAAAAAACTCATTAACTATAGGTTCTTCAAAATAAGTGACGTCACGGCTGACATGCATGGTGCGCGATTTTCAAGTCGGCGTCGTCATCCGCCTTTCGTTCTAGCGTTGTTTTTTTTTTCTTTCTTTCTTTCTTTTTTTGTGGCTTATTCGCTGCCTGTTACTACGGTAAATTAAGAGCGACATTTAGTGATATTGTAAAAGAGTGAGGGATTTGATATTACAGCTTAAATCATATTTCTTTCTTATGGCCCCGTTACCAGAGCATGCTATCGGAATTTATCGTATACCGTGACCCGATAAATTCAATTGTCAACAGTAGTTTATGCGCATTTTTAATTTCCTCTATGCATGATCACGCTTGTGTTGTTCTTATAGTCCTTAATTTTCTTTTTTTTTTATATTGTTCCGTGTTTTGCTACTGTGTTATAGACTTTTGACATTTTTTTTTGTCTATCTAACTATTTTTGTCGCTTTTCCCAGCTATGATTTTGGGTTAGCCGGCTCAAGCTTCTGTTGCCAAACTTGCCATATTTCACGTTTGATAAAGCCCAAACCGCATGAGAGAGATTTTGTGCGCGACGGCGACGAGCGACGGCTTCGAGCGACGAAACGGGCCGTCGCGCGAACAGATCGCTCGTTCTTGTCGCTCGATCGCTCGGTTCTGGGAATCGAGAATTCGTCGCTCGTCGCCCGGAATTGCTATGAGCGATTAGCCAATAGCGCGAAGCCGGAACAGGATGTGACATCGGTCAATTAGTACTACCTATTATCGCACGGAACGAGCAAACGACTAAATTAATTTTGATACGTGCAAGGATAAGAACCTATAGTGCAAGACCATTAGCAATATTTACGCTGCTCTTTACAGCAAAACACACCAGCTCAAATTAATAAAGCACGCGTAACGCCAGTTTCGGCGCCTATTTGCTGCCCTCATACCGGCAACACCGGGGAGACGTCGCTCAAAGTCGTCGCTCGCGTGCGGTACGACTTGTAGGCGACGAGCGATCGAACGCGACTGCCATCTCCGTCGCGCGCAAGATCGTTTGCATGGGGTTTATACTTAAAATTGCAAAATGCAGGAGAGCATGATGCAATGCCACCACCTGTAGCGGCCGGTAATGAAGTTATTGCGTCGCGTTGCGTCACGCTTTACTTGTGTGAGCGAAGAAGCCTAGGCGAACACGGAAGGGAAGCCCATCATCATTCTGACATACGGCTATTCGTTGGTGTCGCTTATCGTGCGCTTTCAGTTATGACCACTATATACATACAGGGTGTTTCAGCGAACACTTTCAAAATTTGTTTAAGCTTGCCTGTGGCAGATAGCCCAATTCTAGTTAATGAGCTGGTCTACTCGAAGAGGCGGACATTACTTGCACGAAAAATTGAAATGAATAATCGGCTAATTAACAAAAATTCACTAATTAGCTTTTAAACTAATTATCGGATGGCCCATATTGCAATTTACAAATTGTAGCCGTGGAGTTCACAAGGCGGATCCACTTAGAATTAATTCTAGGATGACACCAGTTTCGAGATATTAATTCCCGAACTTTGCGGAGAAATGCATTGGCGTTCCAGTTAATTTTGTGCTTCAATGCATAAAGCTGCGTTTTGTTAAGAATCTAACGCCCCTGTTCGGTTTCGAGGCTGGGTCCACATCTCAAGAAAAGTCCGCGCCCTTTGGAGCTTATCTTCTCCCCAAACAATAATCGTCTATCTTGAGCGCTTTTCCTTTCTTTAACGTTGCGCGTCTGGTACTTTGAGGGAGAGGTTATTCTGTAAGCGTCCACCCAATGGACCAGTGGCGCACCGACAAGGGGGGGGGGGGGGGTTCGTTGTTTCTAACCCTCCCCCCTGAGGCCGAGTTAAACGCGCTATTACTGATATTCCTGAGTTCTCCCACTCCATAAGTCATAAGTGACCTCCTCAGACACTGCCACCACTCGCTGCTCCCACTACCGTTTAGGTAAGAGCTTCAACGGATGACCACGTGCACTGCTCTGCAGACCGGCTTCTTGGCCCTATCAAGCTCTTTCAAGACTTTGAGTAAAACGCTGAAGAAATAAACATCGTCATCATCCTTGGTGTCATTATTATTATAATTATTAGGCATATTATTTGCTGTTGGATTCCTCTGGCTAAAGCAAGAATACGTGGTCAATACGTGGCAACAAATACGTGGTCGCGGGGAATTACGCAAAGTGCGCAAAGTGCTTGCTCTCTCTCCCCACAAAAAATTAAACCCCCTTCTGGCAGAGATCCTGGGTGCGCTACTGCAATGGACATGTCCATTTCGTCTGCTGCTGAAGTGCTGATTGGCTGGGGGCGCCGTCTCCTTCTGACGCGTACCCCAGTCCAGCCAATCGGAACTTCAGCAGCAGACGAAATGGGGATTTCCACTAGGTGGACACTTATAAATACCCCCAGGTCGCAAACGCCATGCACATTATCCGCGTGACGTAGCATTTGTGACAAGAAAGTAGCGAGCGCAAAGTGTTAAAGAAAGGAAACGCAAACAGTACAGATGACGATCATTGTGGACAAGATATGCCCTAAAGGGTGTAAATTGTTTTTAGAGTGCATTCGCGGTGAAACCTCTGACTCACTGTTGGCTTTCGCTGGTTAAACTGAACTTGCAGCACCGGCGACAGCGCTCAGCCCGGAGCCGCAATTTTCGCTGTTGGAGCAGCGCGCGGTCTTATCGGTGTTTCAAGCTCGAGACGTGTCTACTTTCTTCGAACAAGTCGCGGTGACATGGCGCCTGGCCTGACCTTTCTTTCTTTCTTTCTTTCTTCTTTCTTTCTTTCTTTCTTTCTTTTTCCCCCTATTTTTTTGTTTCTGTCTCTCTGCGGGCGCGCTTCCATCCGTCTGTCATTTCCAGCTCGTTCACGTGGTTTTCCCCGGGGCACCGTACTGTTCGCTGGAGCTGAACGCCGACCTCAGCAGTGCTGCATGCGTTACCAGAGCCTCCAAGGAGGCTATGGCGTTACAAACGCGCCGCTCGTACATTCGGTGTGAAGACGCGTATCTTCTTCCTTTCTTTTTTTCCCTCTTTCATTTCTCGTGCTTTTATCAAGTCTAGTCGCCACGTTTGACGCATATCCTGGCGTCGGTGCCTGCAGTTGTGAGATTAGCATTGCTAACCACGCAACGTACGCGCCGGCGCACCTTGGTCTGAGCGGGAGGAGTGACTTAACCTTCCTAGGAAAGGCATTGGCAAGCAAGTGCCGACGTTTCCGCTCAACTGCTGCGCATATTAATATTCTGTTAACTCGATCGCCGTGCTCGAGCATCGCAGATTTAGTTGAGCTGCATTGCGGCATCTATATATCATTAGATACAATTGATAGAAACCGGGTAAAATTTTTTGCGTGAAATTTTATACGGCGGGTGGGTTCTTGTCTAGACGCAGAATGCCCGAAGCATCATGTGTATCACAAAGCGCGATACACATGATGCGAATTTGCACGTCATATAGCCGTCGTGAGACGCGTCGGAGTCCAACTTGCCGCATACGATGATTCGGGACACGTGGTCCACCCGACCGAAGACCGTATAGGGGAGGAGGAGGGGGGGGGGGAGGCAACGTGCCTGGTGTGTCCCCCATCCCACCCTTGGCTACGGCCCTCCGCCAGCTAGTCATTCCTGATTGGCTCACGGGACTGCTCCGGCCCGTCTGATTCGTTCAAAACGCCACCACTGCAGAATTTGACAATATGGGTGGAATTTGAGTGTCCAAATTAACTAGCACCCCTGGATTTGGGCGAGCTGGTGGTGCGAATAACCGAAATGCATGCTGTGCACAGATTGGGCTGAGAGTATGGGCAGATCAATTCTATAATAGACAAATAAAAAAGTGCGCGTGCACCTCTGATGGCAAGGTGTGCATACAGTGATTATCGTTCATACTATCTAGATGGATAAGGGAAACAAGGATGCCAAGTGTTTCATTGAACAATTTGGACCAAAAAATAAATGTAATCTTGCTGCAAAATCTGAAAGGAAAGTACAGCAGTGGTAAACGCAGAACATTATTTTAAGGTTGTAATAATGACTAGGTCGCCTTATACTGGGACATAACAGATGGCTTAAGGAGGGATTAAGCAGTCAACTGTGCAAGTTATTCGGTACTCACCGAATAATTAGTGTGAAAATTATTAGCTACTTTTTTGCTATTCTGCCGTAATGCAGGTGGAAATATTTAGGCAGCATTTACAGACACTTTCTCTTCTCTCTCAAAAGCAAGTAAAATGTTACCGAGATTGACGGATGCCAAATTCTGAACTACAATATTCTTGTTCACTCTTTGCTTTGTAGCGAGTCCTGGCTGTAGAATAAGAAAGTTCTTCCCTAGAACATTTTTTTTTTTTTTTTTTGCTTGTGCATCAAGCACATTATTTCTATTGCTTAGTCTCCTTCCTCTACTACCACTTGGAATTTGTGCCTATTTGTCCCTCATGGCAGAAGTCACCAGATTGAGCAGGTTTTCCTCTTGCTGCCAGAAACAAAACACAATTGCCGTTGCCTTTATTTGTGCCCTGTGCCTTTGGGTGCGAAGTCGCCTGTGGCTTGCCCATCTATTTCAAGAGATTACTTTGCCACGGGGCTTGCCCTGGAGGGGTGGAGGGGGGCTCCTGCTCGGCCTCCTTTCTTGTCACAAGGGGTGGGGGGCAACATTTAATTGGCCCCTGAGCATGTCTCCCCTTGGAGAGGGGGAGCGGACTCGCAGAACCTGTTTTCAAAGCAACTCCTCTCAACCACTGTAGCGAGGAGTTCCTCGCATTCTCACCCTAATCTCAGTTCTCTGTCTGCAGTTGCCAGAGGGACGTCACTTGTATCTTTTTGTTTCCCGGCCTGCCGTCTGTTCATTCTTGAATCGCTGATTAAATTCACAGCTGGAAGAAAGAAAAAAGAAAGAACAAGGACACAACCACGGACGTGCCCAGAGAGCTTTATGTGTGTGTGACAAGTGAGGGGAAAGAGGTGGTCGCGAGGAAGTGGTCATGCGTAGGAATTCTGGTGGCTCTGCGGGGCTGGTTTCTAATGAACCCGGCCGGTGAGATCTGCAACCTGGCTCTGCAGGCCGCTGGCACAGGGCAGCCCTAATCACGCTTGTAATTTCTAAGGTGGTGTGACTTCTGTCGCTTTTTCACCAAGCCGCGGCACGATGAGCACGTGGCTTTGAATCACTGAAAGGTTGTTCTTTTCATGGGAGAGTGTCATAACAACAGAAGTGGCACGCTATAAAGAATGAGCTTTCTAAGCCCCCCGCCTGCAAGGCTTTCTTGCCTGTTGCAGGAGCCTAGTATAATCTTGTGTCACGCAAGGCCTTGAGAAAATCTTAAGGATGGATAGAGGCACTATCTAAGTATTGGTTCTGTGGCATCTCTGCTTGTATCTGTTCTTTAGGAATATCTTCTTGGCTTTGTTCTTTTTTTTTAACAGCATTTTCGTTTTAAAGCTGTGCAGGCTGCAAACAACCTTTCTGAGCAATAATCTACAGAGACGTATCTGATGCCGTGTTATACCTGTTGCTTAGCGTCCCACAATATGAAGGCAGTCACTTGGCACTGTGTGATTTCTCAAACAAGCAAAATATGTCATCTGTCAAGTGTTATCTAAGAAGTAAGGCTCTGCAAGGAGATATCTACAATCAGTGCGAAACAAAGTGGCACATTTCTAAGCGCACTCACATCACGTTTCGAGGCCTTTTGGAGAAAAATACGAGGGCACATGCGTGTGAACAAGACGGTGCCTTTGTACATTCGCACTGGCCAATTGCATCACGCGGTCGCAATTTGTCACTGTCGGATTGCGGCGGCTTAAAGCGGCGTGCCTAAGATACCGAGCCAGCTGGCCTCCTAGCAGTGCCCCCATTTGTCGTGTGCAGTGCGACCAGGAGGAAAAAGGCTCGTTCCACTTTGCTGCAGTGTTAAAAGAGATTTGGAGCCGCTTTGATAACTCAATCCTTTACGCCCCAGATGCTGTGAAAGCCACATGTGGTCTCCCCCTTCCAAGGCTCCACACCCCCTGCTGCTCTGGTTTTCTTTTGCAGCTAGTTCTTATCAGCTGACCGTGTGTGTGTGTGGAGGCTTAGTCTGTCACAAGCGTCCTTCCTATGGCAACCATTCGCTGAGGAACTGTGGGACATGTTGCGCAGTGCACTGTTCTCGTTTGTCAAACACCACGCTTGGTAATGCTCGGCTCGTGTTGGCTAGCTCAGACTCCTGTTTGACTTTGTCTTTCTCGAGGTTCAGTGCAAAGAATGGGGCTATCTCATATGTTGTTCAACAAATCCAGGTGCTGACTTGTCGAATGCAAGGTGGTTTGGATAGTTTGGTATAAAACTATCGGATAGTGGTACTTTCTCTTTACTCTGTCATCGCGTCCACTTTCCATTTAATGGAACATCCACTATTCACCGTTACTGAGTGATATTGCAATTACTGTGAACTTAACTTAGGCATAGTTAAATTGTGTGGACGTATATAAGCACTGACATGTGTTGGCATGTGAGCATATTTTTTCACTGCATGCATATGTGGCTGTTTGTTGTGTAGAGGCTTAATTTACAGTGCAGTGGTCTTCAAATTTTTTCTGCGAGACTAATTGCATTGAAATGGTTATTCAGGTTAGTCATTTGCTCGTTTTCGATTACATGCTCTCCGGCTGAGGCTGTTAATTCACCATTTTTAACTATAATTTCACTCTTGTATGATATGACATCCGGAACGACACTTTGTTGCACTGATGTCGACATGAAACTTCTGCTGTCAACCCTGTTCTGGTTGCTATGTGCTGTCTTGTGTGTCCTTTACAACCGCACATTCTTGTAAAGTTTGTTTCTTTATGTCCTGATCCACTGACTCCTGCTAAACGGGCGTTTGCTGGATGCATTTACCTGGAAGTCAGACATTGGCCCTTGGAAATATTGTGAATATGAACGTCGAGCAGTATTTACAAGCACTATAGTCACTGAGTACTTTACTGGCCTCATTATTGGTTACGCTGATTTCATTGGGTGCAATTGGCCTCACACTGCCTTCCTTTCTGTCTTTGCAGCAAAAATTCTGAAAAACGGAAAGAGAAGTCACGGGATGCAGCGAGGTGCCGGCGCAGTAAAGAGTCAGAGATCTTCACTGAGCTGTCACAACAGCTGCCGCTTCCAGAGAATGTGGCCTGCCAGCTGGACAAAGCCTCGGTCATGCGTCTGGCCATCAGCTACTTGCGACTACGTGAGATCCTTGATCCAATAGCTGGTGAGTGCAGGTCTCTAATGGCACGCCATGTCCACATCAGTGTAGTGAAGCGTCATTCTGTGAAGAGATTTCTAGGATTTGCAAAGTTGTTGCTTTGGATAGGAAGCATTGTCCTCCCTCATGAAGCCAACAGACAACGAAGCCAAGGAAAGCCTACGGCAAATAATTTTTTCTGTCTATATGAAATGAAGAAATAATGAACAAAGGGGAGATGAAAGTAGACAAAATGCCCCTCAATTCTCTGTTTTATTTTTTGCTCGTCGCATAGCAAGGGTTGTGACTTTCGCAGCATTGACTGCCAACGTGGTAGCATATGAGGGTTTATTGGCGAAGTCGCTCCTAAGTTCACGTAGCCTGCAGTTGAAAAGACTGTTGAACATCTGCCACCATAGCTGTGAGTGGTGCTGGCTAGCACACGAGCAAGAGCACGTGCATAAATTTAATACCCAAGAAAGTTGACAGGAGAATAGCCACTGTGGGGGCTTAATAGTATTGTATCACGCATGTAATATGAAAAATGTGGTCATATATTGGCTCCCACCTGCGACAAGTTGTCTTTGAGTTTAGTTTCATTTCAATTTTCCTTGTTTTTTCAAAATTTAAATTAAATACAACAATTAACTACCCCTATGCTTTGTCTAGCTTTGTTGTCTGTTTTCTTCACATGGTAGTAACTAACGAAAATCAAGCCCCTTGGTTCGCTGCATTGTCCCCCGACTATGCAACCACATGGTGCTACATCTGCGAGGTATTGATGCGATATGTAACTTGTGGCACTTTCACTATAGCTCAAGGATCGAATGTTGTGGTGTGATGTGAGCCCATAGAGTATATGGGAAAACCAAAGCAATTCAAGCTTTCTTCAGTATTCCTTTGTGTACCATTATTAAAATTATTCGCTTTTGTAGTCAGTTGCAGCAGCTGTCTTATCAACACTGTGATGTCCTCTTCCCTCTGGATACATAATTTTGTCACTGTTGTGGTGAACATTGGTTCTTATGGTGGATTCTAGACTGAAAATTGCTGCGGCAGTAGACAACTGCTTATCTATTCTGTGCAGTATGGCCCAGGCATGTTCATATCTTCATCTTGACTTATGCTAGAGTTTTATTCTCTTAACCACACTGATATTTATCTCTTAACATTATGTCTGACATATTCGTGTTTTTTTTTTTCTGTCGATATCAGAAGCTAAATTCACAGCGTAGAAGCTAGACCTGAACAGGAAGAACGTAATGAAGACAAGCGCTGACTTCCAACTGAAGTTTTCTTGTCAAAAACCAACATATATGTGCATACACACATGTGCTACTTCAAACCAAACTAAAGGATAACCAAGTGGGCGTGTGACCACCTGTGCATTCCAAACAGTAGCATGTTTCTTTATCTGGCAGTGCTACAGATGGCTTACTTGCTTACCTCCATTTGCTATTGCCTCAGCTTCTAGTGTTAGTCTGGTGTTGTATTCATTCCTTTTCCTCATGATCACTTTAGTATTCTTGAAAAAGAAGGGGGGGGGGGGGGGGGGGCGCAACCACACTGCACACAATGTATTGCGAGGAAGCTCTTACATTAAAGGGTCACTAAAGAGAAACATTAAAACAGTTTAAACTGATAACATATTATTTCAAAACTCTATTTTCGTTAATTGCACAGTGACAAGATGGTTATTGGAAGCAAAAATTGAAGACAAACTTGTGTCTTTTTTTTCCTATTCTATTTTTTTTTTTTCGCTTTAAAACCCTAGCAGCTGTACATCAGTGTAACGTCATGCCTTCAATGTATCTTCTCGTATTTTGGTCGTTTTGTTGCAGTAAATGTTCTTGAAACTTGCCAAGTTCATTTTCTGGCTCCTTTAAAATGGAATGTAGTCCATCTTTACTGGTAAAAAAAATTTGCTAAGCCTGAGCACTCACCGTTAAAATTCATGACATCGCAGCGAGCTAGTGCAAGAACCTGAAGTGGCGTCATTTCCTGTTTTCATTTTCGAAGATTCCTTTCTAGCTTACCAAGCCTTTTCTCATGACAAGAGTGGCTTTTTTGGTATTAAAGAAGCCCAACTTACTAATACAGCTGAAGCTATTTTTCTCTTTAAGGCATGCCCTTTGAGGCATCTGCTGAGCAGGTGCAAAAACAATGCGGGTCTTCTGTTTGTGACCCAAGAAATGCCTTGTTCATGGAAAACTGCTTCCACCCACTAACACTGTCCCCTAACGGTTGCCAGTGAACCTGCCTCCTTTGAGGAGCCACACTAGCATAATAACACCGAATGCTGCTCCCCTGTCATCCAAGTATGTCCTCATGCTTGTGTTGTAAAAGGAGTATACGTAGCCTTTTCTACTTGTTTTGTACCATATCAAGGGATTAGGGACAGCTGCACCTTTTAGTGGCAGCTATTTGGAAGGAAGACAATGATTGTGTTGTCAAAAGATTACCTTTGCGCTCAAGCTTATCTTTTGCTATCGGTGTCTTCTGTCGTAGGTGGGAAGTTCCAGGGCGAGACGATTTAGCAGACTGAGAAGCCAGTGAAATAATGGGGCTGGCAAATGTTCTTACTGTTCCAGTGGCAGTTGGGGGAAAATATATATATATATAATTTGTGCATACATCTACATATAGTTGTCACTCTATATGGTCAAGGATTGAGCTTTTGAGGCTTCATGAAATCTGGGCTAGGTGATTGGAATGAGAATTTCTGATTTGTAAGATTTTATGCCATATCACTTCTGCAACATATAAAAATTGTCTTACAGATATTCTTCAACTTTTAAGTACAGAATAGAGGCTATCCTTTCAAACTTGTTTCACTTACGATAGGTTGGTGATATCGTTTCAAGTGCTCTAAAACATCAGAAACTCAAAAAGGCTCTTTGTAGTTTCAACACAACCAGTCAGTTATCTGTGCAGGTGTAGATAAATAGCTACATGTATGACTCTTTTATCTCTTAACATTGCTATTCTGGCAGTACTGCGATTGCATTGTGCACATTCCCACGTTTTTTCTTTTGTTATTTTCTTGAGCCTTTTGTGTAGATTCACAATTTATTCATTCAGAGAAGAAAAAACTTATGTTTGAACATTTTCCAAATAATAGCTAGGGCCTCGAATTGGGCAGTCTTGATGCCATGGGGTAGCATATGAGCTTTTATTAGCCAGTTGCCTGCTCCTAATCTCGCATACTATGTGACACTGAAAGGCCATGGCCGTGAGGGTTGTTGGCTAAATCTTTCAGGGCTAATATGTACAGATACACAAGAACTGAGGAATGTGCACGGGATGATGGCCGCTATGGTAGTAGCATAGTTAGTAAGGCATCGCATGCGTAATGCAGATGGTGTGGTTTAGGCTCCCCCCTGCTGCTTTTTGCACTTTCGGCCACTTTCACTTCCCTTTTCCTTATTATCTCTTCATTTGAATTAACATAATTAATTCCCCTATGCTTTCTCTGGCCTCATTCTCTGTTTGTTTCATATGGTAATGACTATCAAAACATTGATCCCTTCAGATCCTCTCATTCTTGCTTGTTACAAAAAAGAAAAAAAAAAGAAAAGATAGAGATAGAGAATGCATTTTAGTGGTGACCTTTGGAACATCAGGATTATGACGTTTGATGAATGGAGCATATCACTCCCAGAGACTGCAAGCCTTTTCATTGCTTTGCCGGCAGGTGTGACGCCGATAGAGCCACTTGTATCACACAATTGTCGTCTTTCGCACTTCACAAAGTCAACAGGCCAGTAGACATTGCGCCACGTTCTGTTGACTTTTGGGGCGCCGTGCGAGATGATTGTGGCTGCCTATCTCCCACCGCCTGGATTCTTGAGTAAACAGCGCAAAACTGAAGGGTCTGGCTGGAAGTCAACCGACACTTGCGATCATAACGCACGTGCCCAGGTTTCGGCACAGTTACTGCATTATCTAACAGGACAACTTGTAGTTTGTTGAACCATAGCCTGCCTCCTTTATACTTTCATGTCCGCTCATTGGTGCAAAAATTGCAGGGTGCCAGTCGGCGGGGCCAGCTCAGAATAGAGCAGATGATGTTATAGTGCGGCACCCGCTAAAGCTGGCCTTTTTTCTCTGCAGCTTCTATACCTTTACTGAATCTATGTGCTAGTAACACCTACACTGATACGAACAAACAGTTTGCCACAAAAATATGTGTGTATGAGAAACAAACGAGCATAAGAGATCACTCTCATTTATCCTAAGATGCTTCCTTGCACTTTTACATATTGAAGCTGTATAACATGCTCGTCGCGCAATAAAGTGATATAAACTTTCAAAAGTACAACACACACACACACAAAAAGTTCATATTGCCATAATTTGGTGCTACAGCTTGTAGACCATCCATGACAGCGGCTTCTGTGCAAATATTTTGGCAGTGTCTTTCATGTCCGTTACGTTCAGGGCAATATTAATTGGTAGAGGATGGAAAAACTTAGTCGGGATCCTCACCAACAACTTCCCGTGATGATTGGGGCCTGAATATTTGAAGACTTCTCGCTGTCGCATAACCTGATACCATTTTTTCCGAGGTCACATACCAAAAATTGCAATCTCTCGTGCATGATCAAATGAAACTGATCAAGCGCCAAGAATAACAGCAGTCTAAGCTTTCAAGATGTGGTATACAGTTGACAATGTTTCCACTACATGATGAAACGTGACCAGATTAATCTTGTGATAGCCAGCGAAGATGCGCTGAACGAAAAAGCTGACCATTTCAATCTTTTTAGCATGCAGGGCATAACGTATGAACGTTCGATCAATGCAGTTCTTTATAAAAGTGAGTTACTCAATTTCTAAAGCGAATCAAGAGTCTGCTTAGTACAAAGCACAACAAAGAATGTACAGCAGCCGCTGCTTTACGCTCGCGTTATCCATTGTCCTCATCCACTGCTTTATCCAGGCAAACAGGTTCTGTCACAATTTGGTAGACTTCCAGACGTGCGCAAGCTACCTTTGCACCTTTTATTATGCCGGCCACTGCTCACAGATGCTTTGCTATCGCCCCTAGAGAGGGCGCTGTTAGCCCATAATGAAAATGCGAGGAGGCCAGGCGAGGAGGTTGAACAGCACCGCCGGAGTGATTGCACAGGCACAGAAAGTATATAGGAGGCCATATTTATATCACCATATCACCAGTATATCACCATATTTCTAGTGATTTATTCTCTTTGATTCAAGGAAATGGCAAGAAACATCAGAAGTGTGTTTTCTTAGATTGTGCCTTTTTCGTCCCATTAACAAATTACTCCGTTCGATAATGATTGCTTCTGTACTATGGATACAAGAGGCACGGGTCTGGGTAAATTTTGGCTGCTCCCTTTAAATCAAGTCTCGATTTTTTTGTTCAATTTCGCAGGGCCACTAACTAGGATAAAAAAAAAAGGAGAGAGAGAGAAGAAAACATTAGCATATCTGTGCAGTATATGTGCTAATGCTGTTTTTAGTTAGAACAGCATAAGCTGAGAGTAAACACCTAAGGACCTGTAAGTACTCATGGTAAGACTAGCGCGCACAAAGAACGAAGGACACAAGTGGTTTACAAAAAAGTTTACGAACTACTTCTGTCCGTTGTTCATTGTGTGTGATAGTTTTACCGTGAATAATCACCAACTCACCCAGCTTTCAGTTCTTGTGTGACCTGCAAGTATTTTCCAGACGCAATCTTTAGCTAATGCTGGAGTCTTCATAGAAATGAGCCAAGTCTGCAGAATTTTGCGTGAAGGTCCATAGAAAGCCTGAGAAGGCTCATTGCAATCTACTGCAGTGCTAGCCTGCTCTACTAAGAGTATTTCTCATCTCATTTCTCATACACCCATATTTCTCATTTGCCTCTGTAACTGTTTTAAATTGCTCTCTCTCTCTCTCTCTCTCTCACACACACACACACACACACACACACACACACACACACACACACACACACACACACACACACACACACACACACACACTCTTTCTTTTTTTCTCTCTCTCTCTACAGCATGTACTATTGACCAAAAAAAGTTTACAGACCAAGGGATCTGACAAAAAGCTGAATATCTCCGCAGCCTCAAAATGCAGCCTGGTATTCCCATTTCCACCCTCTACTGGTATATGCGAACGACATTGCTATGTGTGGTTTTACTGGCTGCTTTTATAGGCTGCTTGGATATTTAGCGTTCTCTGAGATCCCGTGGTCCGTAAACTTTTTTGGTTGATAGTACATTAAAAAAGAGCTTGTGGACGTGATGTTACTTCAGATCATGAATTATTCAGGTACCTTTGTGCTTCCAGTATGTGATGTACTATGTTTTGGTCGCGAGTGCAAACAGGGCGCCGTGGACCGTTGGCCACAGAAACATGTCACTCTGCTTATCAGGGGGTAAATGGGGTCAGATTTGTGATGCCTCCCAAGTGATAATTATGCCATATACTTTGCTACATAAATGTACGAGACTTAATTTTACATAGGATTGAATTACGCATACCTTGACACATTATTTTTTGTTTGCAAGTACAAGCAGGGAGAGAAGTCATTCTAGCCTTTGTAGTGTTGCCTGCTAAATGGAGTATAACATATAGATAACTATCCACAAGAATACCAATATTTGGTGCTTTGTATTATGAACCAAGTTTCCAATATCCAGTTAAGGTTGTTGTCGACATTAATTTATTTTTCTTTACTTTGTCGTACTTATTGCTTTTTTGTAACTGTCCTGGTGGCTTTTGGAGGCATGCAGCTGTAGGTAAGCTGTGATGAATAATGGCAGTGCGGTTACTTTTATTTTTTTTTATTTGTAGAAGTGGCCAGATCAGCAGGCTGCAGTCCTTACGATTCATCAGTTCTGGAGGCCCTGGATGCTGTCCTGCTGGTTTTGTCAACTGATGGAGAGATTGTCTACCTCTCGGACAGTGTAGGACGTCACCTCGGTCTCAATCAGGTTAGTCTCATGCTCTTAGTTTGTCTGCTCACATTTCTCTCTCATATACCTATGATTTGGTGGTGCGTTGTAGCACTCAGTCAAAGGCAAGCATGTGGCAGAGGGGTTACCTAAACGAGTTTGGCATGGGCTTCCCATCGAATAGTGTTGCAACGCATGCTTGTTGGTATGGCATCTTGGAATACTAACGAAGCACATAAAGATGAGGACACGAGAAGGCCACGTGTTTGTTCATGTGCCTTCTTGTGTCTTGTCTGTCTGTATGCGCTACATTAGCATTCCAAGATCCCATCAAAGTATTAACTTTGTATTTGGTCTCCATTTCGCAGTGCACTGGCTTGGCCACACTGACAGCATGTGCACTGGCATCGACCAATGCCTTGCTGCAAGTGGCCCTTAAGCTACATTTAAGTGCAAGGCAGCTTAAAGTTGAGTGTCGAGACACTGTAGGCTTTTTGTTGATGGCTTTAAGCATGAAATGCTTTTAGCTCCCGTGGTTGGCGACCTTCAAGTGACCTTGAGCCACAAGACAGAGCCGTTATACGGGCACCCAAATGAGAACATCCGGGCATCGTTGCGAGAACAAAACGAGATCATCCGGGCAACCAGTCAAAACTTAGAAAATGCGGTCTCTTGCCCCCAACCCTTTGTACAGGGCCGCATTACATATGCTAGTTACTGCCCAAACAAGTTACAAAAAATATTGCTTCCGATTTCTTCCTAATATTTGTTCACAATATCACTCAAGCTGTAACTTCTTGTACGCTGAAGCTTTATTTGTTATTTCCAATAGTGACGTTCAAAAGGCAGATACAGGGCACCATACACTTGATTGTCATCTTTTGGCGCTAAAACAGAGTTGCCTGTGCTCTTCAACGCCAGCGGTTCGTGAGTTGGCCGCACATTTGCAGCCGACCACTTCGACATGACAAGAAGAAAAAGTGGCGACAGACGCTGAGCGCGCTGCCCTGTTGCAAGAAGAAACATGGTTGAAGGCGGCGGCACCACAGGCAGCAAAAGACGCCATATGGTAGCCATTTCATGCTTACATCTACTCTCGATTACGGGAGAGCCAGCAATTCTTGCTTTCGCTCTTTGGTGCATGATCTATAGGGGTTTTTGTGGGGAATTATTTTTTCTTTGTTGGGTGTGAAAGTGACAGAAGAGAGAGTAGTTGGTACAACGTCGGCAAACCAAGTTATTCCAATCATAGGTGCTGAGAGTCAGTTGAGCAAAGTATGGTGCTAGTTGTATGCGTACTTGTCAGTGGTGTGCTTTTCCTCATATATTGCGTTGTCTGAGTACAGTAGAGTGTCTAGTTAGTCTTTACATAAGTGTAGAAATCTTAACTTTATCTTTTGTAGATGTGCAGCATTGCGGGCTGCCCATTCTGCCATGTGTTATTCTCATAGGTGTCTGCTGGGAAAATCTGCAACAGAACAGTTGAAGATCAGTGGAAGAACGGTTAAAGAACTTGAAGATGCAAGACAACGTTGACGTGGGCGCAAAGCACTGCGGCATTGGTGTAGTTCTGTGACATTACATCACATGCTTTCATCAGTTGTGCACCCAAGTGGTGTCTTTATGGCCTGCTCCTCTGGTCATTCTGTGCACATTTCTTTAACTGTCCTGCATTACAGATAGCACGAGCAACCTGCAACGTTAATCTTGATTGAGATATCATACTTGGTTTGCTGTAACTCTCACCATATCGCTGGCACTTCACTGTGGCATTGCTGCGCTAGGATACGCAGTTATTTTCAGGTGGAAGGTGTACGAGTAAGCTGCTATCAGTGGCCTGCGTTGCTTCCATGTTTGCTCTCAGACATGTTTGCATAGAAACCTTCTCCCCACTTCTGAGAACGTCAGTCTGCCGTGCATTTCCAGGAAGGGCAAGGGCCTTTCTCTGATATGCTATGGCGCATGGGAGACCAATGGCCTCAATAGATAAGCCCTGGCCCGTTACGAACATTACAGAACTGCGAGATCAACACCACCACCAGATTTTTATTTCTGCTTTCATTTTTTTTTTTTTTTCGAAACCATCTGCCTTGTTTGGACATAAAAAAATGCTAAGTGGAATTGAAGAAATAGATGCAAAATCAGGATAGTGGGCGCACTGGATTTTAGGATATCTATCAACATTCCATTGCAGAAAAAACATAAATAAAAGAGATTAATTTTAATTAGACAGTGGGGTTCCCCAAGTCTTTTACATGTCTATTTCCAATTGAGCCATTGTCATCACTGGTATCGTGTTCACCATTCTCAAGACGTTTGCATGCACTCCGCGTTGGGCAATAAGCCCGGCACAACTCATTAGCAGAGAAAATCTTATTTTGAAGTAGGTCGAGTCGAGCTTTCTCAAGTTGGGCAGCATCAGTGACAGTATTGCCTCATGTCTAAGGTCTTGTGTTATTCTTAGGATTGACTCCTTTTATTTTTGCCAAAAGTGCGTTTTTATCATTGTGTATCGTACAGTGAACCTGCATTAGTTCAAACTGAGTAGTATAGTCGCAAATTTACGTGTGAATTGTAACAAGTTTTGATATTTCTAAGCTGCTTAAAAATGAGTGAGGACACGACTGTGATGCAATACATTAATATAAATGAATATCATACACCTAAAGCACGTCTTAGGCTTTCACCTAATCTGCCGTAGTGGCTTTTATCTACAGTAGCCAAAATAAAGTCAGTTACAGTCTGCATCAAAAGTTAACGGTGCAAGATCTTCTTACAAGCTGAATATTTGAGCAGATTCGTTACGAAGCTTGGAATTTAGGTCTGCAGCCTGGACTAGCACATGCAGCACACTCAGTCGGTGCTTCAGGCAAAAACTGAGCAGGAATACAGCTCTTTCATGAAAGTCATGCCCCATAAACTTTGATGCTGTTTGTATTCACGTATCAAGCTAGTGAAAACCTTTTGATATATGTTCGTGAAATGGTGAGCAAAAAAATATTTAAGTTATTTCAATTGATAGATTTAAAGATGCCATGGAAAGCATCAGAACATAACCTAAATTTTTACATTTGAAATTACTGGAATTTTGGATTGTCGTGTACAGTTTGCTGCAAGTGCACCATTTATTTAATGAAAACATTTGAGCAAATACACCATGAAGTCTAAAATTTTTCTTAGCACTAATTTGACAATGTTTTGTGTTACTCTCTGGCCAAGTCTAACATTGCAAGTCTTGACACAATGTTGACTGCTTACTGCAGGTTGCTCACTATGTGGAACAGTGTCTGGTAACAGTCTTATAGATACAAGTGTCATAAACACACCTGTGATGCACTGAATATTTCTGTTACAGAATGTCGTGCAAATGTGCTTTTTGGTGATCCAAAAGATTCTGCGAAGGTATGGGCTGGGGTTCACATGTGGAAAAATGTAGGTCTTGCATTTATCCTTCGTGTGAAGTTGTGTTAAATTAGCTTGTTGATGCACCACGAGATGTGCAGTGGTGGGTAGTACAAGTGCATCGAAAAAACCCACCTGTAGCGAGTTCTGGGGCTGCATTTTGTGGCAGTTTATTCCACGTTCAATTCATTCTGCCCTTTATCATTGCCTCTAATGCCCCCACCTTGTTATCACTAGGACTAGCAACTTGGTGTGACAGATAGAAAGAACAAAAGATGAAATGGGTTGTTGCAAAATACAGTCCTCGGTGCTCTTGCAAGGCAGTACAGTTGCAGACTGTTTGCTTGCAACTTAATATCTGCCTATGAGCAGATTATTCATCTGGGTGCTTTCATCAACATTTTGTAAATAATACAAGTGGGATTTCTGTCACGAGGAGCGAGAGCGTGTATGAAATCGAGAGAATCATTGGGTGACTGATATGGTTATACAGTATATCAAGATATAGTGAAATCAGCGCTCCACGCATATTTGCATTCAACAGTAACACACCACTGGTGCATATTACCAGACAAGTTTTGCAATAATGCAAACTACGTTAACTAATGCAAAGCATTTATCAACCGTTTTGTACGCATATGTGCATCATAAGATTGTACATTAAATTTCGTAGACCATAGAAATAATAATTGCAAAAAAAATTATCTTTCTGACGCTGACAGCTGCAATCTGGTATTTGCATGCAGGAGTGCAGAGTGAACTATTGATTGTGAACATGCCAGCAAACATTCTGAAAGGCATTTAGTTCTCTTGTAGTTCTTGTATTCCCAAAAGGTTTCTCACCGTTACTGTATTGCTTGCTAAGGGCAAAGGGGTCCTCGGGAAGGTTGGTGTCCTGAGGTTGCATTTTGCAACAACCCTTCTTGCTTTGTTTCTATTTTTTCCTTATAATTTCTTGTGCTGAGTGAGCAGCAATAACTGCAACACAGTGATGTGTGAGCTAATGAAGAAGAGCAAAATGAATGAATTAATAAAATATTGTGATATTGACCCTGGCATAACATTTTAAAGTCAGGTTGCCTGCATTATTCAGCTCCCATGCATTGGTGCCTTCTGCCACATGTTAAAGTCCACTATTACATAAAACTCCCACGTCACTTGCTTTTGCTCGTTGTGTCTTTTGTTGAGTGCCTGTGATTCACTTAAGCTTTGCAAGTTCAGTAGTGTGGCTACCAAGCTAATCGATACACCTCAAAAGTATACAAAAGGCTCTTTTGAAAGGTATGCTGGGCATGAACACTTGTATTGGGCTTCACTAGTGCAACATTCTTTATTATTATTTTTTTCCGTTTGTAATTGCAACAGTAATTCTTTCACTGCTGTGTCTTCTTCTGGCATATCAAGCCTCTGCTGTCGACGGAAGCGACTCTATCTGCTTTTCCAGAACTGTTGTGTGCCAGTCTTGTTTAGGCTTACTGTTGTTCCCCTTTAAGCATGTTGTTTCTTCGTTTCTACACTCGCCACGCTGCCAGGTTGACTTGATGGGTCAGAGTGTCTTCGACTTCTGCCATCCCTGCGACCATGACGAACTAAAGGATGCCCTGCTGTCCAAACCCGAGCACGTGCACGACGTGTCCCCTCAGCCTTGCCATTTCCTCATGCGCCTGCGCTGCACACTGGGCAGCAAGGGCCGTGGAGTCAGCGTCAAGTCGGCCTCTTCGTACAAGGTGAAGGAGAAGGGACACTTGACGCATGCTCACACCCTTTTGCAGAACAGGCAAATGTTCGTCCCTCTGCTTGCACACTTCAGGTTAATGGCTGCTGGATATTAAATTAAATTAAATGCTTCATTAATTTTTTTTCCTTTGACAGAAAGGAGCAGCCACACAAAGCTACTGCAGCGAGTAGTTCAATGAGCTGGCTGCCCAGCTGCCCAGCTGAATTCATTCAGCTGAACCCAGCTGAATGAATGTTTGGCAGAATAAAAGTAGAAGACCCAGTAAAGATGTTACATGGATATGATTCGAAATTTTAAGAATGCAGAACTGTGAAGGCAACCTTTATGCCTAATGAGCAATTATACCAAACTGAAACAGCTTATACATAAATAAATAAAGCGGCAATGTAATACGCTAACATATGAAAAACAGAGTTTGATGAGTATCTACATGCACTAGTCCCTCTCACTTCATTATATGTTTTTAGTGCGACTAGTTAATCTAGCTGTATGATGATCACATTAAAATCAACAGTTGCTTCCTTAAAGGATTACTGACACATAGAAGAATGACACTTAGCCTGTGTGAAGGCTGTGAAACACTTACCAAGATATATTAGCTTGATACTAAAGTGGGTCTCAAAATGCCAGACCTGACGTCATTGCCATTTTTGTGATGTCACAACGCAGAGCAAAATTTGCTGACCTGTAGGAATAAGGCATTCCTATGATAGCATTCTACATGATGGCATTCCAATAGGGAAGGCAGTGCAGAAGCATTCATGTACTTTGTGGGATCACTCTACGTCTCTCCGCGCAGTGACTGTAAATCGCCCCAAAAGAGGGCTTCCCGCCACGACACGACTGTGTGTGGTGATAAACCCGCCGCAGGTTCGAGCACCGAGCCGACAGGCCTGGCTAGCTCTTGCCGTACGAATAGAGCCCTCTCTCAGGAACACAAGACGTCCAGGACAGTTATGCATTTATTGCCTAGAATACAACATTGCGCTTAAACACACAGAGCACTATCAGCTTCCGCTGCCCCCAATGGCAGAAGAAGACAGGCGCCACGCCACGTTGAACAATGGTTCGCACATGCGGGCCAAGATTTGTTCGCCGACGCTACCTTGCGCTTTCCACCACTGACATTGGTCAGCGACGGTTCGGACTCACAGACTGTGCCGCATCGAGCGCCTGCGACTACCACAAGGGCGGAACGCAGAGCCACTGGTGCACAGCGCTCTGTCGCGTCACCCCTCACAGGACGGGAGCAGGAGGACTGTCGGACTGCCTAAAGTTTTCGACAGCACTGCCTTCAGGATTGCTCCACATGTTTTGCTCTGTACATACCCACGGGAACGGCCCACATTTTTACACTGCACTACTTACGGCATTGGTCCACATTCTCAGAATGCACATTCTAAAAATTTTTAGAAGTACAGCCCATAGTTATAGACAGCACTAACTTTGGGATTGCCCAAAATTTTTAGAATGCACATACCCGCAAGTACTGCCCATAGTTATAGACTGCACTAACTTTGGGATTGGCCCACATTTCTAGACTGCACTATCTCCGGTATCGACCCACGAAAAAGGCCAGAAACACACTTACTTGATACGAAAAAAAACGAGGGGGGGGGGGGGGTCAACTGAGACTTCTTGCTTCGAAATTATGCCACATACCTTGATGTGATCCCACATTGCTGTGGAAATTGCTTGCTAAGGTCACTCAGTGCCTGAAGGCATGACGACGACTATGGGACACCGACGCTGTGATGGTGCAGTGACGGTGGAATGACGAAAAAAGAATGGTATCAATAGAATGACAAAATGTGTATAATGACGATGGCATGATGACATTGAGATGGGGAGTAACTAGGAGAGCAACTCGCTAAGAAAGACATTGTGTTTAAAAACCAATCATTCTGCACTTTCAGCTGGGCCAGATAACGTGGTTTGGAGTCCTCGTACTTTGCTGATGGCGAATTGCTCCCTCTTTTTCCAGATGATGCAATGTGTGGGTACACGTGTCCTGCGCGAGGTGATCCCCAAGCCTTGTCCTGACGAAGATCTGGCGTCGCCGCTGCCAGGAACGGTGGTGACCAAGGAAGAGGAAGAGGTGACCACCTCATCACCCGCGCCGCATCTGCCGATCCGCGTCATCATCCACGAGCGGAGGCATTTCCTGGTGTGTGTGGCCCAGCCCATCCCGCACCCGTCCAATATCGAGGCGCCCCTGGGCTCACACACATTCCTCAGCCGGCACAACCCAGGCATGTGCTTCACACATGTCGACGAAAGGTGCGTCTTTTGCTCTCTGTTCAACAGCTGCTGTAAATTGGAAGGAGGCCAGTAGATTCAATATCACTAATGGGACTGACAATCACTGAAGCCAAGGAAAGCAGTGCGCAATGAATGTTTTTAAAGGTCAACTACAACAAAATTTCACTTCAGCTAAATTGGTTATCAATGAGTAGTTGTAATAAAGCAAACACTCCTTCATGTTCTCGGTGGCACCTTGGAGCAGAAGATAACGACAATCCATGCATTGGTTGTGAGAGAGCTTGTGCTGTTCGCTGACACTGTAGTGCTCTTCAGCAATTATCATCTTCATAATTGTACCTTATTACATTTGGTGGAGGTGAAATATACTATTTAAGCAATCTTGGCAATGCTGCAGGGCTGGTAATTCTCAAATTTTCTTATTGGCAACATTTAAATAGCACCTAAGTGCTCCAAATGGTTAGCGGATATGACCTAGGTCGCAGCATGTCGGCTTCGAGATTCAGTTTCATCATCAGAAACGTCTGCTTTTGCTAGCTTTTCGTGATGTGTCCGCTCATATTTCAAACGTCAAATTTTGCATGGCGGTCGTTCCATATCTACACTATTTGAAGCTATGCTTTCTATGCAGTCTGAACCTTTAGTTGCAAGGGAAACAGTTTACTCCGCTTTATACATAGTAGGCAACGCTGCGAAAGCTGTGCAAGTGGTTCGGTCACAGAACTGGCCTTTGGTCTGCAACGTCTTCTACAGACTAACTTCTTCGTATGTCAGAACTATAATGTGCTATGGAGGGGTGAATGTTGTGTCAAATCGCATATTACAGTCGACTTCCATTAATTCAACCTTGCGAGACATAGCCATTTCCTCTAATTATCAATAAGGTCAAATTAACAAATGACTGCAAAATTTACTAATTAATACCTTTTTTATTCCTCGAAGTAGTCTGTCATCGTCTTCCATATAGTATTGTATACTAAATAAAGACTTCAATAGAGTATTATACAATAGCTAGACATGTTGTTGGCCAATGGCCGATAGACCTCAACACTCGTCGGCGCTGCCAAAATTTCCAAGAGACATCACCCTGGGCACAGTGCAAATTGTCATCATCACTGCAGGACAGGTTGTGGTCGTCACTGTCGTCACCTAGGGAAGCAGTAGACAGTAAATTGTATTGCCGTCTGCAGAACTTCTTGTGTACTTAAGCATTTAGTAACCCCCGCACGCATGAGGGGGCACAGGTGGGATTTTAATTGACCAGTGCAGCATGCTTTCATGTTCAACAAGTTTTCCTTCCATAACAATGCATGGTTTCTCGCCGGGACTTCCCAGTCCATTCAAATTGAACAAGAACTCGAATCAATCGAGTCGACTATATTCAAAACATTGAGAAGCCTTGAGCTTCCAGCATGCCAGTGCACTGTATTTTTATTGGGAATACAGGCGGTACGTTGTGGAAGTTGTGCATTGAGTGTGGTTGTACAAATGTGTCACTTCACTCATCGTTTCGTTGTTAGGTCCAGATCTGCGATGTGAAAAGTCTTTTCACATATGCCTACAATATGCAATAAAGCCAACCTTGCACCAAATTACATAGCACATTTCAATTTTTCACTGTCATGGTGCATGCACTATTTTTGGTCATGTACAAAAACGCAATATAGTTTCATGCTTATTTGAGGTTGAGTAAGGAGAACTCGCCCAATTACACACAGCAATCTTATTAGAACTCTGTATGTCTGCTTTCATGACCACTAGCATTGCTTGGGCGATTCCTGAACCCCACTGTGCTTGCATAGCTATTCCTCGAAATTTTGAGAATGGCAATCCACAAACAAATGTCATGAAACAAAACACCCACAGCGCATGCCTTTTATGTTAAATCTTCTCAGACTGAAATATTAAAAGTACGAAACAAAAACGGAAACCTGAAGATTATGCAAGTTTTTTGGCGCGGCTGTGCTATATCTCCGGGATCGCACCACGCAAGAGGCCGCGTTTCTACCAGAAAGCTCGCCTTCGTGCATAGCGTTCGCCGCCAGTGTTTCCCGGTAACCATTACGGTTGCTTAAGCTGCAGTTGTCGGGAAGCGTGAGAAGCAGTCAGGGGATCTTTGAATGCTATCGCGTTACACTCTTAAAAGCGAAGCTTAAGCGTCCTCCCAATTTTTCATTATGTTGAGCAACTTCTGGGCAGTGCTGATTTAGCTTGTTTATAAATCTATTACCTTTTGCGGAATATACCATGCTACCAAAAATGTGGACAGAAGAGCAGTGCTAGTAGAGCCAGCTGGTGGTGCAAAGTTTAACAGAGGACACAAAGCTATTACTGTAGTGTCCAACCATATTCTACTTAGCTCACGGTCTAAAGTGGCAGCAATGACATGATGGTTAAACACACAACATTCTAAAAAAAAATTTTCATCTACAACTGTCCCCACAGCACATAATGCATCTAACGTGGTGTGGTTCGGCAAAATGGCACAAGATGTTGCCAATAGTGTTTCTACTGTCGTCCACATCTTCGGTTACCCGGTACTACGTAAAGGTTAATACGTACATGGACAAGGTAAAGCTTTATTTCCGCGAGGCACTAGTAACATGTCTTCCAATGCTGTGGCACAGCTGGTGAGGGCAGATTCACCCATCTATATATGCACTTTGTTTCGAAGTAAATGAAAAGTGTTTCACATTGCTGAGCTTGACGCCGCGGGCTCGATTTTGGCGCCGCATTCTGATGGCGGTGGAATGCAAAGACGCTCGTGTACCGTGCATTGGGTGCACGTTAAAGGAACTCCATTTTAGAAGAACTTGCTGTTAGGCTGGTTGGTAACTCATTCTGGTAAAACAAATTTGAGTGCGAAAAACAGGCTCGCATACACGTGTATGTGGGCGTGCTTTTTTGCGTTCTAATTTGTTTTAAAGAACCCCAGGTGGTCAAAATTATTATGGAGTCCCCCACCACGGCGTGTCTCGTAATCAGATCGTGGTTCTGGCATGTATAACCCCCAAAATTAATTTTGATTAAGCCTCATCTTTTTTTTTTTGGTCAGAGGCTGCTGTGCCACACTCTCACATCCCTTGTGCTTTCTTTTCTTCTGCCAACGTTTTTTTTGTTAGTGGTTTCAGAGTAACCAGTCTACACACCTAAGTGCATGTCTGAACATCATAATGTGTTTATAACATTGTAGCAAGTTTGTTTTCTTCAGTTTTCTGCACTACCAAGTCATCCAATGCATGAAGCATGCTAAATGTAATTATTATTGGTGCATAGGTGTAAGGTTACCGCTTGGTAGTATATTTGCAGTCAGCTTTATGCCAGTTGCTGTGAATGCCACAAGAGATCAGTGGCTGCCTATAAAACAATGCGCAGCTTTTATGCGATGCTTTCAGGAAATCTCTGATACGTAATTGTAGTTAGGCAGGTTTCGTTCGTATGAGTACATAGCTGTTTTGTGGCTGAACACGACTTTTAAGAATGTCTGAAATTCCCCATTGAAGTCGTGGCTGTTTGTTCTTGCAGAACGGAGACATTCCTGGGCTATACATCTGACGAACTGCTTGGGAAGTCCGTCTACTCCTACTTTGACCCAAGGGATGTTCTACACCTGCAACAGGACTTCAAAACATGTGAGTCAATGCATGTTTCTTACGCAGTAGCATTCATTGGCCAAGTTCTGTGACAACTTCTGCGTTGACAGACTTGAGTGGACAAAAAGCATGGACCCAGTGTGGCCATCTACTGGGAAAGAACTGGCTTGAGCTCACAGGCTTGTGCTCAAGGACAGCTGTGGATTGCGTGGCCTGCATCATCTCTGCAGGAGGATGGTTTCAAAGCAATGCACTTCCTTGTAGCAATGATCCAATTTACTTAGTCAAAATTTCTGGGTAAAAAAAAAGTTCGCAAGTAAGAGACTAATTGAAGGCTCTACAGGTGGTGTGTGCTGTCTGTAGGGACACCGTTAAGCCGCCTAGCGATGGATTTCAGAATCGCGGACAGCGGAAGGATGCGCGCCTGTTCCACATGTGCACCAAGGACAGCAGACGTACACGGCTGCGATTTTCTGTCCGTGCGCTCAAAAGAAAACTGTTGCTGTGGTGATGGTGTCCACAAAGGAGATGCACTTTGCGAGAGTGGAGATTCTTATTATGCGACTGTGGTTTGAGACGACTTAGTTCGCATACGAGCGAATTGCTTTCCCCAGAGAAGCATGACAGTGCCAGGCTATGAAGGCAAGTCGTCGTTCCATGTATCGTGCAGTTGTCCAGCACTGGCTTATTTGGGTTATTTAGTTGCCAAAACTAGCTTGCTGCACCTGTGCAACGAACCTCTGCACCCGAAATGGCGATAGCAGCCGTGCATACGCCTCCAACTTAGAGTGCACGGAATTGCCAACCTCGGAGAAAAGCGTAATTTTTCAAGCCGTTGGTAACATAAGTTTTCTAGCTTTTACGAAGGTGTGTAGCCAAGGGGCGCATTTGATAAAAGTACGTCACACAGATAATTAATTTCACTGCTCGTTATTGGTTCAAGCATAGCCACCCCACAGTTATTGCCTGGATGGGACACTCGACGTGACATTTAATAAAAGGGTGTGAACATGGGTAAGTTGATAAATAATAGTGAACTTGCAAACGCGTGTTACGAACGAGACATAGAAACAGGTATAGCACTGTATTTGTTGTATCTGTTTGGTTGTCTATGTCCCATTCGTAACACACTTTTGCAAGTTTACTGTCAATAAGAAAAGATTGGGAAATTGAATGTGTTGTTACAAAGTATGGTCACATGGTAAATAAAAGAACGAACAAGCGTCCAATATAATGTTCTGCCCCACAGTACCCACTGAGCTAGAAAGCCCGCGGGGTTAGAGAAAATGCAGAAAGATGCTTAGCCCGTGGTACTTTTCTTGCAAGCACCCTCAGATTAGTCTGTACTTAGTGACCTGCAGTATCGCAAGCTGTGACTCACAGCCTTATATTTGCTCGGGAGAGCCATTTCCTGCTGTAAATAGCCGCCTTGGATGTGTATCTTACAGGACGCACTTTTCATTTTCACATTATGCCTATAATGCTTTCTAAAGGCCTGCGATATCAACATTTGTCGCTTATTTTATGTAGAAGTAGGTAGGTAGGCAAAATTTTATTATTTGTCCAGCAACTTAATAGGGTGGGCTTCACCCTGCCTAGGCGTTTGCCACGAACCCTTGGTATATATCTAGATAAAGTATATTCTACATTATTGGATTACAGTATGTTCTTGTTTGTAATTGTCACCACTGGACAGACTGCGATTTAGTTTTTGATGTGGTGGTGGATAAATACACCTCTGCATTTTATAATGTGTTGTTATATCTTTGTATTTGGCCAATCTGTCTCTCCACTCCCAATCTCCGTCCTCACCTTCTTCGGCGGCCACCAAGTTGACGGCACCAATGTTTGTCGCAACTCGGTCGGTTAGCCCTCAAGCTGCGTTGTGTGCCACCTCAGTGTTTCCGCCGTCTCCCGGTGAGGTCGGAGTATGGGCAGGTGTACGTAGTAATTGAATGTGTTTATCTTTTTTTTTTTGGCTCCTTTCAATAATATGTGTAGTGCCTCTGGGGAGATTCGTACCACCATGAAAGAGCATCATGATCATGTCTGTGATCTATCGATTTATGGACTTCATGACTGTGACCACATGAGTTGATTATTAATGTCAGTGCAATTGAATCTGCACACAAATAAACAACAAACAATGACATATACGCGGCAGGGCAACAAGCACCGACTTCTTCAGACAAAGGGTGCAGTGTTGTGTCCCCCTAGTTTTCACATGCATCTGAATCGGCATCCCGAGTGCATTTTGTGACTCAGGTCTTCGCTGATGGTTGCTTATTCAACAGGCACACTCCAATATACAGCGTGCAACGAAAACATATGAAGAAAATAAGACATCAGCCTGCATGAAGCATACCTGGCATTTCCTGCGTCCTTAATTTGCCATGCTGTGTACAGGTGGTCGTGAATGTCACTGCTTATAGTGCCATGCTGCACTGCTTAATGTAAAAGATAGCTGGGCTGTATTTAACCTAATCAGTGGGGCATGCAAGGCACATAGTATTCACTGTGTGTATTTGACTACTATACAGAACACCTTTATTTCCTTCACACTGCTGTGTTCCAGCTTTATTTCTTCTTGCAAACAAACATTGCCAATTCTGAACTGCATTCTTGTTATGTGTGCCAAGATCTATAAAGACAACTTAAAAGCAGAACTCAAGATAGGACTATGTAGTGGTGTCTGCACCCGCCGTTCAGAACAGAGTCTATAGGTTAACGTCAAGAGTCAACCAGTGTCAGTAAGGCATACTTAGTGTAAACTTCCATATTTTCATCTACTCTTTACATTACATAAGAAACATATATAAAAGACTTATATATAAAATTTAAGACTACCACATGTTATAAATAGCAACAAAAAAAAAGGGGGGGGGGGGGAGGACTGAAATTCATCACCAACTGGGTTGGACAAAAGGTCTCCTATCCGACTGTGTACAACACATGAGATTTTATATAGGGCTGTACACAATATACCAAGCGATTTCCTACAAGCACGGCCAATAATATTTTTGCAGAGCTTTGCTCTAATGCACTATGCTTCAGAGCAGCCCGACAGTTATACCCTTGGATGATGCTATGGCCAGCTTACTTCCCGGGAATCAATATGGAAGTCCTGCTTATGTACTTTATTTCTTTCTTTCTGCTTGCTATGAAGGAGGAAAAATGCAGGATTTTTCACTGGGAAAGTAGCGGCAGTTGATGTAGACATATTATGCAAGATTCCAGAGGCATTACATGCACGAGTCAGGTGATATGTGCAGCGGCTCTTAATGTAGTTGCACAGTTCTTGTTGCACATATCTTTAGGTTCTTTTTATTGCGTTGTCTGTCACATGCACTCGTCTTTATATTTAAATGTTCACTTTCATCAAAATTTTCGTCTGTTGGCACCTGTGTTGTCGGCTCTTTTTTTTGTGTGCGTTTCATGCCGTTTTTCTTCATCACGGAATACCAGCTTGCACAGCATTCCCTCCTGGTAGGCTGCAGTAGTGTAGTTTTAAACTCCCGATAACTTTGTTATTCAATTTTTATGTATACATGGACACCTTCAACCAAGCCTCAATAGCAAGTGTGGTTTAGAACACGTCATAATTTAATTTTAGTGACCTGACTTAACTGCAGCAACCCACTAGGCAAGGCACTTACAAGCTTTGACAGATCATGGAAGTGCAACTTAATGCTAACAGCTTCCATGTAGAAGGTCGACACACACACACTTCTGATGTGGATAGCGACACATTTCTTGAACATGGATGTCACGCATTGCCACATGATCACTGTGATATCAAAGCATCCTTGACATTGTGGTGCATACAGCCCTCGCAGGCAATCGAAACAAGAAATGGACAGAATAAATTATCTAATCAAATATTTGCTGTAGAATGATGAAATAAGGTCCCCGAGAGTGAAAAATACGAGAAACAATAATTTCGCAACAGTTGTCATTTATGTACAGCATTCTCAGAGAGTTTGGCGAATTGTCCTAAGATTCTGGTACATCATCCAACAAATAGTCGAGGAGCGCACGCACAACACGAACATTGACGCTGTTTCCCAGCAACTGGTATTGGTGCCTTGGCTTCAAGTCCGGGGGAAAGGCAAAGCACTCTGGAAAGCACATGAGCCGGGCCACTTCCTGTGGTGTGAAGTAACGCAGGCGCAGATTCCGCAGCATTTCCAGGACATCTTCTGGCACTGCCTCTTTATGGGGCACTTGGCGGTAGACTTCATGCATGTGATCCGTGGGTGCCTGCAGAGTGCAACAGCCAGACTTTAAAGGGGCCCTGAACCACTTGTTATCGAAGTGGATGAAGACATTTGAAGTGAAAATACGCTATTTCAGAAATACTTTACCCCAAAAAGTACTTCAACGTGTTCAACAGAAGCAATCAAACACGGCCTCTGCTGTGCTCCCCTTCCTTCTTCAATGCCTTGCACTGTGAAGGCTACGGTGGAGTGGGGCGGGGCCACAGAGCTCTGCCTTCGAAATGTCACCATGGCACGCAGTTCAAATTTTATTTTGGATGTTAACGGAGGTGCCACGACTTGCGATTTTGATGCCTACGACGCGCTAAACGTAAGCCAAACGTGGTTGTCCTCAGTGAGCCGCAGTGCGCTTAGCCAGTGGACTCGTGGCGGCACCTTGCGGCGGCCGTGGTGTAGCCGACTGCAGCGACCAATAGCAGCCGCGTATTGGAATGTTCTTTATTACGTAATAAAGCACACAGACTTGACTTCAGCAACACTTGACTAAGCAACACTTGAATAAAGCAACACTTGACTTCAGCCAACCAAGAGAACAGGCTGGCTTCAGGAAGGGATATTATACGATGGATCATATCCATGTCATCAATGAGGTAATCGAGAAATCTGCGGAGTACAATCAACCTCTGTATATGGCCTTCATAGATTATGAAAAGGCATTTGATTCAGTAGAGATACCAGCAGTCATAGAGGCATTGCGTAATCAAGGAGTACAGGAGGCATACGTGAATATCTTAGCAAACATCTACAAGGATTGCACAGCTACCTTGGTTCTCCACACGAAAAGTAGAAAGTTACCTATCAAGAAAGGGGTCAGACAAGGAGACACAATCTCTCCAATGCATTTCACTGCATGCTTAGAAGAAGTATTCAAGCTCTTAGACTGGGAAGGCTTAGGAGTGAGGATCAACAGCGGATATCTCAGCAACCTTCAGTTTGCAGATGACATTGTCCTATTTAGCAACAATGCAGACAAATTACAGCAAATGATTGAGGACCTTAATCAAGGAAGTGTAACAATTGGGTTGAAGATGAATATGCAGAAGACAAAGATAATGTTCAATACCCTGGCAAGGAAACAAGAATTCAGGATCGCCAGTCAGCCTCTAGAGTCTGTAAAGGAGTACGTTTATCTAGGTCAATTACTCACAGGGGACCCTGATCACGAGAAAGAAATTTACAGGAGAATAAAATTGGGTTGGAGTGCATACGGCAGGCATTGCCAAATCCTGACAGGGAGCTTACCACTGTCGTTGAAAAGAAAAGTGTACAATCATTGCATTCTACCGGTGCTAACATATGGGGCAGAAACTTGGAGGTTAACAAAGAAGTTCGAGAACAAGTTAAGGACAGCACAAAGAGAGATGGAACAAAAAATCTTAGGACTAACGTTACAGACAGGAAGAGAGCGGTGTGGATCAGAGAACAAACGGGGATAGCCGATATTCTAGTTGACATTAAGCGGAAGCTGGGCAGGCCATGTAATGCGTAGGATGGATAACCGGTGGACCATTAGGGTTACAGAATGGATACCAAGAGAAGAGAAGCGCAGTCGAGGTCGGCAGAAAACCAGATGGGATGATGAAGTTAGGAAATTTGCAGGCGCAAGTTGGAATATGCTAGCGCAAGACAGGGGTAATTGGAGATCGCAGGGAGAGGCCTTCGTCCTGCAGTGGGCATAAAATACAGGCTGATGATGATGATGAAAGCACACAGAAGTGAGGATCGTGGCTTCTGTTGAAACGAAATGAAACGAGAGCGTTTGAGAGAAAGGTGACTTTGCGTTCCGCTTGCGAGCTCCACGCACCGCGTACGACAGTAAAACTTCGCTGACATGTTCACAGCAGCGTATGCTACCCACGGACTATGTTATTTCACCAAGTCCGAGGGGTGGTTCAGGGCCCCTTTAAGTGAAGTGTGTTTGCCAACTACAAATTAGAGGAGTACCAACACTTATTTTAGAAGTTGTGGAAACCCAACTAAACCCTCTCACACGTTAAAAAATTGTGCACAGCAAGTATGAAGGTTCAGAAACACTTAAAAGACATTTTAATTTAATGAAAATTGGTCTCGAAATGCCACCTGGGCACCATTGGCATTATCGTGACATCATGACACAGAGCACAATTTTCTGACATCGTGTAGCTATAAGGCTAGGTATGATGGCTTTGCTCGTAAAAGAAATTAACAAGAGCGCTGCTCATTTTGCTTCTATCCATACCCACATGTGGCAGCAGCTCCTGTTCCTGATCACAGGAACAGAGAGCAATCTAATTTATTATGGCATCATGATACATCAGAGACTCTACAAGTGTATTTTCAGAGGGGAGGGAGGCATGGGGGATCACTAGCCTTCATGTATATTTTTGTGTTATTGTGGAATTCAGGCTTAGTTTTCTATTATAAAAGGGAGTCAGCCAGCAGGGATAGGGCACTACTCTTTCTGTAATAGAACCTGCGGGAGTGCGCCTAAACCTGAACGAATAACAGTTTTCAAAGCAACATGATGTCAGGAAGGTTGAACGTAAAGAGACACACACATCGCACTTGCGCAATGTGAGGTGAACTTGAATCACTCTAGGTTAAAAAGAAGAAACATTGCAAGCTCAGTACCTGAAGTAGAACAGAGCCTGTGCCCTCGACATAATGACCATAGCCCTTGGTGAAGCAGCACGTGTTTGTTGACGTGGGCTCAACAATGTCCAGAAGAAGCGAGAACCTGGAGAGAATTTTATCGGGGAGAAGGTAGCTTGCTTCATTTCTCAAATCCTGTTCATCACTGAGGCTGAGGAAACTTGACAGGCTCTGCGGTGGTCCGATCTCTTGCGACCCAGGGGGCGGTTTCTCCTGACAGGCACCAGAGCAGACACCGTTGTCTTCGTGACGACAGTCCCTGAACTGGGCTGGACGCAGTTTGGCCAGGCAGTAGAAACGCATTCGCGAGTTGGGGATGCCGAATTGAGTGGGCGACAGCAAGTAACGATGAATGTGGTAGCCACTACCTTGGAGAACCTGCAGTTAGATATAAAATTTAATGTGCTGAGCACGGACGAAACACCATGAAGACGGACAATAACAGAGCGCTCTGTTGTCTGTCATCTTGTGTGTGGTGTGACAATCAGCAAAAAGCCCAACATCATGTCGTTTAGGAATTTGGTTTAGCACCTGTCAGCATCACATACCCACGCAACCCTTTGTACAAGCCACAGGAGGGTGCATAGTAGCAAATCTTAAGCCCAATTGAAAAGTCTCGACAGAAAGGGCTTTCATACGTTAACACACTCGATAAATGTAACCAATTTTAACTTGACGTTCTTTGCTTGTAGTGTTTCACAGTACACAGCATGCTTACGATGTTTTTATATAAAAACAGCCCAATGATAGGGTCGCCCCGTAAGACTGCTGTGAAACTACCATTAAAACAGCCACCTCTACATCGTAAATCGAAACATAATTCACTCTTTTGCCTCCGGGTGCACCCTTGCCCACATGCCCGACGTTTACCTGAGTGAGCGTCGAGTGCGTCGCAGACGTCTCGAAACCTTTGACGTTTTCCAGCAGTATGTACTTCGGCTTGTTCTTCAGCGTGGATAGGACATTAAGAAAAGCAAATAGCGACGACGATCGCGGGTCCTGGGAGTCGCGCTGCAAGCCCTGTCGCGTGAACGGTTGGCACGGCGGGCTCATCGTCACCAGGTCGGGTTGGAGTGAGTCGATCTCACGGGCGCTTAGCGACTGCACGTTGCGTTGAAGCAGTCGCGTGTCGGGGAAGTTGTACGCGTACACCGAGTTCGCCGTGGTGTTCACGTCGACGGCGGCGACGACACAAGTCCTCTCCGGTCGGCAGGCGAAGTGCATTCCCCCGATGCCGCTGTACAACTCGAGTACGCGCAGTTTCCCGACGTCGCGACTCGTGTCGTCTGCTTCGCGAGCTGCGCATGACAAACCTGTCGCCGGACCGTCCATGCTTTTTTGATGTCACCCGTCTCGGGCTTCTTGTTTTTCGCGCTCAAGTGGTGCTGCACTTCTCAGGGAGCGCGTGTTGAGTACTCTGCGAGCCGCGTTCGCATCGTCGCATTCCTGCAGAGGGTACGGCCATACGTTGCCCCAAGCATGTCGCAAACGCGCACCGTCTGGCAAAAAATGGCCGCCGTGTCTGCCGTGCTGCGTCGCTGCTTGTTCGCTAACTTTCGAATGGCGTCGCTAAACGGCGCTTTGTATGCTTGGTGCGCGGCTGTAGTTGTCGCTTTGTCCGATAGGTGGCGCCACATGTCCGTCAAGGGCGCCGAGGCGCCTTTGAGGCACTTTGGGGCACTCGAGGCGCGCCCCTTCCCCCTCTCTCTCTCTTCCTCCCTCCTCTTTCCCTCTCTTCCTCTCTCCCTCTCCTCTCTTTTCTTTTTAATTTGTGTCGCAGAAAACGTGGCGCCGCGTGGCGCGTTGATAAGTGGCGCCGCTCCACTTTTTTTTTTTGTCGGGCCGGTTTTTATCTATTGTACTCTCGCCGCTGGGTATGCGCCGTACTTCCCTTCGCTCGTGCACCTGTTTCGTGTAACTGTACCCCGGTTTTGACCGTTTTCTTGCCTTCCTTTTCAAATCTTCTACTTTAATTTTGTTCTGCTTCAAGATGAAATTATTGGCTATCTCGATGTTATTTTTCTTATTTATGGTTTTATATATGAATACCTTACAGGCCTCTGGAAAGCATTGGTTAAAGGGGGAACTATGGTTGCATCTACGTAAGACACGCAATAGCGCACATCATAAAATAGGCAATGCGGAAAGCCTATAATAATAATAATAATAATAATAATAATAATAATAATAATAATAATAATAATAATAATAATATGTAGTACATTGCCAGGAAGAGCCCCGTTTCTCGTGTGTGATTGTCGTCGCGAAATGAATCGCTCCGGCTGCATCTTGCGTAAATGAAATGCCGAAAATACTATTTGCTGACGTCAAAAGCGCAGACAAACCGTCGACAGCCGAAGTGGGCGAAAGAAGATTGTATAGTCTTGGATTTCGCATTATTTCTCGCTGACATGAAGCACTTCTCATTGCGCGCGGGCTTTTTTTTTATTATTTCTTTCTTTCGGCGAAGAGGAAAATGTTGACGAGAAATTTCTTCGTCGCGAAGCCTTCACGGTCTCTTCCCCGTAGTACGGGGTTGCACCATATCACGTGGGATCGAGCGACTAACCTTCCAGTAATAATAGGCGGATTGAGCAAGGAATGGAGCGCGGACTTGTATTCTCGTCAGAAATCTGCCGGAGGCGGCATTTTGCTGGGCGGACTGTTCAGCCTCGTTGATCCCTTAAGAAAAGGCTGTTTACGCGGTAACGGCGAACGCGCAATTTTCTCGTCACGTCAGCGCCAAAGACCAAAGAGAGCGAGGGCATTTCCCGGGGGAGGGGGGGGGGGGGGGCAGGTTGTGGAGTGGTGTGGATAGGTCCTAATCACGCGATAAGCTAGGCAAGCGGTAATTTCATGCCGCCGAGTGTGTGGACAGTAGGGGAGAGAGTATGAATTTGCGGCTGGCGCGGGTATCTAGGCCACTCTAGTTCAACGTTACTAGAACCAACTTTGCTCTAGCTGACGATTGCTTCACTATTAAGAGCTACCGCGAACCAGACAACTTGTTTGGTTCTTTTTTTTTTTTTTTGAAATATTTGAGCGTTTGCTGTATGTCATACAAGGAGGGCTCAGGTTTCCTTCAAGCGAATTTGTCGCTTTTTTGCCTGGGTGATCCCGCATCTTCCTGATGTAAACAAACAAATAAATGAATAAATAAATAAAATTTAAAAATATATTGAAAGGTCCGGCAACCATAGAGGGCCTACTTTCCAAGAGTCAACGCGCAGATAGGCCCACAGAAGGAGGGGGCGGTGTCAGAGTAGGTTGGCTTGCCGAGGCTAGCTGCTTAACGTCAAGCTTGCTCTTCTTGTTCTTTTTTTTTTTTTTTTTTTTCGTGGCATTTCCAGGGGTGCTGTGAGCGCATCTCGTGATGAGTCCATTCAGTTGGGGCGATCTGCACGGCCGAGAGACTGTTCTCAAATGCTCCTGAGGCAGGCTCAGCGAAATGCGCCGCCGCATCTCGCAGTCATTCCAGACGAACGATGCTACCTCGGTGAAGCGCATGCAGTTTCGTCCAAACGACTCGTTTGCTGGGGGCCTTCTCGCTGTGAAGTGAAAATAGTGGTGCTTTAGACCTGGAAGCGGTATAGGCCCCCCGAGACTTGCAGAAGACAGCTTAGAGACGTAATCGCGTTTCAAGTCGGTTCTCAATACTACTGATTGGTATGTTACGAACGTGGGGGAAAAGATGAATTTAAATTTCGCTGTTAGATGCCAGAAATATGTCCGATATAGTAAAAACGGCGCTTTATTGCATAACCGCAGAAGTGAAGAACCGTGTAGTGGATTGCCATGTTGACATTGCATCACGGATTTTCATGTTATTTCACCGTACTGGCAACCCACTTCATGGTTGATTGTTGTCATCTGTGACGATACAACTGCCTATATGGTCAAATGCCAATTTTCTTGAAATCTGGCCGCAAGAATACGATTAAACCGCTTCCCTTGCATTTCCGCGTGTATTTGACATCGTATCCGCGGTGAATATGTTACGTGATTACCTCCTATAGTAAATTTTGAGAAGGATATTGAAGGTAATCTGCAATGTAATATACAAGGGTTCTGAGTGTATTTTTTTTTCTCGCGTAGATCTCATTTTCTAAGCGTGAAGGACAAGCGAGCAGCATTGCAAGGCTTAGCGAGCAACGTTGCAAGAACGCACCGCCGTCCTTCTGTCCATTTTAGCAAGCGTGATGACGCCAACTTGCGTCGCAAGGCCATCCTTCACAGGCGCCGAGTCTGCCTGCTCAAAATGGTTTCCGCTAGGCTTCGATCGCTTTGATAGCAGCGGGTGAACTTTGATCGCTTTGACCAGCAGGGTTATTTTTTTTTTTTACCTACACTGGCTAGACGAGTGTAGCTAGCGTACGTTTTACTTGGTGCAGAAAAGTGTAGCGCTCCGCCCACCTACGCGAAGCCTACACTCGATGAGTGCAGGCAGCAGACGACAAACAAGCAGGCGTGACGCCATTTTGTCTGCGACTGTCAGCGCTGGTATAGCGACGATATTGAATATTCGCTGCAAGGACGGTAATGATCGAAGTGCTGGCGTGACCACGTGTCACAGAGGAAGGTTAGCTAATCTTCCAAGAAAATAAAATTATCTGAGGGATGGTGCGGGCTGTTTCGGACTCCGCTCTGCATTATACGCATTGACAGGTTGTCTTTGCGCACTGCGCATTCGCGATGTATTTCGCGGCAGTTTGTCTATATTTTGTCGATGAAAGGAAACTCGTGCATTGGTGTTTAGTTTCAGGCAAGGGCATATGCGCCGCCAGTGAATGCGAAGACTGGCGTTTTTCGTCTGCTGGTGCAGAAGACCTCGCGCAGCCTGCTCTGATTGGCTACAGCCCAGCAAGCCGTGTCCAGCGCACGACGTCATATGGCCTCTGCCCGGCACTGCACTCGTGCAGCTACACTAATGTCCCTAGAATTCCTGCTCTTTTAAAACGCAATATATATATAGGGACTTTACTCTAAACGAGCCTGCACAAAGTGTAGGGGAAAAAATAGCATTTTTTTTTTTCTTTTTTTAGTGTTTGCACTTGCGGTGAATCTCCGGAGAACGCTCCAGATAGAATGAAGCGAGAGCGGTCACTCGTGAGCTCAGCTCGCCGTTGCTTGTGGTCCATCTTGCAAATTGGTCATCGCCGAACATTTCTTGCTCTCCTTGACCGTGGCGTAATGGTTACAGTTTCGGGCTTCTATGCTCGATGTCCTTTGTTAGAATCCGGCCGCCGGAAAAATTGTACGCAACCGACTACACAGTGAGGGGGCCCTTCACTATAACCGTAATAACACTATAGTGACGGCCGGTAATAGCAGCCGATGCAGAACTTGTGTATAATAGTGCACCTTTCCGTCTGGTTTCATAGCGCTGCTTAAAAAGCGTTACGCTCATGATTGTGGGGTCCTGGGTTCGAGTCGCGTCTTCGGCTATTTCTTTCTTTTTCTTTTTTTTTTTTTTGAACGTTGCTGCGTAATTATTTTCCTCGTTTGACTTCTGCGGTATACTTGTTCTCTTGTCCTATGCTTCACCACCACGCCTGACACGGAGGGATCCTGCCAAGGGAAGCGACGCGACCCGTTGCTCAAGGGGAGGGGGCCTTAGGTAGATGCCGCTTTAGCGGCCCCAGACCAGTGAATAATGGCGCGTTGTTACGTTGTTACTGTTTGCTCCAGCGAGACGGACCAACCACTGACTGTATTTTTAGACTGCACTAGCTATTTCGGGGATCGGCCCATGAAAGAGGCTAGAAACATACCCGCGATACCGAAAAGTGGGGGTACGTAACTCGCCAAACAAGGACTTCGTCTTTTAAACAATGCTACAACCCTTCGCGATCGGCCCGCCGTGCTGCCCACCATATTGCACAATGTTTTAGAACTGTTGCGGTACCGGAGTGACTGCTCTCTACTGATATGTGCACGAAGCTCGGGCTGGTATTCAGCACGCCGTCAAATTCCGCCATGTTATCGAATTCCGTCGCCCTGGCGTTTTGAGCAAGCCAGGGGCGCCGTCTGATTGGCCATGTTGTGGCCAATCATAGCTCACGAGATGGCGAAATTTCGACAACGTCCAGAATTGCACGCTCGGATTCGTGATATTCTAGACACTGTCAAATTCCGCCATATTGTCGAATTTTGCCACGTTTGCGTTTCGAGCCCAGTAGGAGAAGTCGTAGCAGCCCCGTTAGCCAATCAGGGCCGACAAGATGGCGACAACGCGGATGAATTTGACAGCGCTGCAGAAATAGCACTCTCGGTATAAAGTCAGCTCGAAATAGAGGTCTGCCAACCGAATCCTGCGTAGGGGGACGGATTTTAGAACCGTAGGCTCGTGCATTTTTCTAGATGCCACCATGCTGACAACATCCCCACAATGCCAAGGCATTGTCAGGGCCGCCTGAACATTTATCGCACTTCTTGCTTTCTTGCGGAAGCCAGAGGAGCCAGCACGGAGCTGCAACTAGAGCGCCCGGCGAAAGTTGTCCATGCTCTATAGCAGCAACGTATATGCAAAACTGCGAATGTGGTGCCGCCATTGCGGACCCCACTGGCTTCAATTCATTACTGAGCAGACATTGACGGAGCAGACAGTGACGGGGCGGACATTAAAAAATAAGGGGGGGGGTAGGTTGGAGCATATGGTGACGTAACCTGTACAGCGTTCTTCTACACGGGACGGTCGGCCGCTCCAGCTGTGCATCGTTGCCCGTAGGTAAAGCGAACCCGCCTGTGACGCTGGAATGGCTCCAACTGGGGAAGGGGGGAGGGGGGGGGGGGGGAACTGCGCAACCCCTGCAGGGGCAACGGCAGTTGAGCGGCAGCATGCCACCGCGATTTGCGAAACGGTGTCGCGGCTGATACCGCGCCACGCGGCAGCGTCCGCATGGTGCGCATACACGGCACGGTTTTTCTTTCTTTCTTTCTTTCTTTCTTTCTTTCTTTCTTTCTTTCTTTCTTTCTTTCTTTCTTTTTCGCACTCCGGGACAAACAGGAGTAGCGGGCTCGTTGCACGCGCCAGTGAGCACGCCGCCGGCTTCCATCCAGCACGTTGTCAAAAGTGACTGCGCGCGTCGACTCGTCGCCTGTAATCGGCGGTCGTCGGCGAAGCTTATTAACCTCCTCTCCTCTTACCTCAAGGCAGCTCGGAGAAAATCGGTTTTCAAGTCGGTTCCTATTACCGTCTGATGTGAAAGAGAGAGAGCGGGAAAAGTTTAATGATACGAAATGCAGAGAGCTCGGCCCGAGGTACATTCCTCTAGCCAGCGTTGGGGGAAGGGGAAGAGTGAAAGAAAGAGGCGCAGGATGGGTGACGATGACGAGAGGAGGAGAATGTAAAACATATGGCAAGCAATTTGGTCTCCTCAAAGCCTACAGTCCAGGCCCGTAGTTTTTAAATGTCCAGTAACGCCTGGATGGCCTTAAAGCTCGATTGAACGTCTGACCAAGGGCCTAAAATAAAACGTCCTCCGACAACAGTGGGCTGTCGAGGCGCGTAAGGTCATTACGTAACTTTTGTCGCTCTTCGACGTACTGAGGACAGGCACACAGCGTGCCAAACTGATAGGGAACACCTATAATAGGCAGAATTCTCGAAATAACGTACCCAATTAAGCCACTTGGCCTATATAACGCAAAAGCTCGAAATCCATTGTAGGCACTTGGTGTCCTTTCTTACGCCCGGTGGTTTGCGTCCCTCAATGATTGGGTACCCAAATCTAAAGCTCTATGTATATATATTTACTGCTCTAGTGTTTACCGGAGCTGTGACAAGATACGAGGGCCTTCAGTTGTGACTTTCTTTAGTACTTTGATACACGACGCGTAATACTGGCAGTTAAAAGCGAACATTAAATCCCCCCCCCCTTCCACCCACCCCACCCCTTAGTACTAATTAGGTGTTATACGTCCAAGTTTTGCGCCTACTGTGCACACTGGCTTTTCGTAGGGTTAGGAGGAGTAGTGACATGACATTTTCGACTGATTCTCTCTCTTTTTTTTTTTCTTTGTGTGTGTGCGTGTTAAATGAAGGTTTTGGACTTCGAAGCTCTAGAAAGTGCAATCGCAAGCCCTAGAGCGCCCTAAATAATTCACTATATAAAATAGCGTTTACTACGAGCCAGTTTCGGTTTCGCTTCCCTGGAGGCGCGTGTCTCGTTACGTCATGACGCAGAGAAGGCGGTCACGTCGGAGATGAAGATCGCGACGTTTTGGCATTCGCTCAGACTCGCTCGGCCACGCGTCGAGTGGCAGCATATATCAGAACACCGAGCGAGCCGGAGCGGGTGCCAAGTCGTTTATCTAAAGCAAAAAAGAAAAATAAGATAAAGCGAGAAAGACGGAAAACATGAAAATTTTCACGCCGGTATCCTTTTAAGACGCTGAGGTTCACTCACTAGCGAACTAGGGATTCTTTCTAACCTAGTAGCTATGTTGCATGTCCATATGTAAACAGTTCCTTACCCTCTTTCTCTGACCGTTTACCCCCCCCCCCCCCCCTTTCCCCATCCACTGCTGACCGCGCTTCAGGTGTCAGCAGACTGCGCGCTGGACAGTTGCTGCGGTCAGTAGCAATTTTCCTCGCATTCATTTAGTTATCTAATTATTTAAATTCACAACCAATTACTGCTATACTCTGTGGAAAGCTGTAGCGGTGACAGCGACTTCATTTATGAGCGGGAAGGCCGGTTGTCGTCATTGTGCAATGGCATGTATAGCATATGTCGCGCTCCTTTTGGGATCGGCTCCCTCGGCGCTCCCCCCGCGGATGATGCGTCACGTGGGCTGCTCCCGAAACGGGAAGCAACAGCGCAAGGCTGGCCGCGGAGATAGACGTAGCAGAATGCGGCTGAAGTGATCCACGGAATCGTCGACGGTCACATTTTGGTAGTATACCTGTGGATGTTGAACTTCGCGTTTCCAAGTTACCGACTGACACCTGAACCCTTAAAACTGGGCTTGTTGGTGAAGTTCCATGATTCTTACGCACTATACCGTATAAGGACACAAGGAACGGGAAACCAACAAGAAGCTTGCAAGAAGATTGTTTGCGCGAGGGAAGCTCAAACCAACAACTGGCGTTTATTGGAAACCCAAGGCACGAGGAAAGCCATAGCAGTCGTATAAGGAGTCGTCATATAGCAGTCGTAAACGTGATACCACGGGCCGTTGTCTTCAATTGCCGCTCAGGAATTCCACTTCCTTCCTTGTCAAGCTGAGAGGAGGCGCGCTGACGCGCTCCCCTTCGCTTTTAGATAGCTAGTATTTCTCTGTTAATTTTTTTTATCCCCTATCTTCGCAGAATTGAGGTGTCAGCAAAGATAGGCTTACGTTTGCATCTGGCGCAGCGTGCTATGCCAAGTTTCCCGGAGCATTAACGAGGCCGCACATGCGTGCTTGTTTTCTCTTGACATGTGGTGGTTCACAGCACAGCGTCCAATCTGCCTGACGTATAGCATCGTTTGCATGATAGCGGTATCTTATATTCAACATTTTGTATATGCAGTCCGTGTCCGCATGGTGTATAAAGTTTTTTTTTTAACGTTCTTTTTACGTTTTTTTTTTTTTTCTGGGAATAAATTGTTGAAGTTAGCGCATCGTGTTGCCAAAGTCTCCCTTTCGTCCTCGTCCGCTGTCGCTAAAAAATATTATCTAAACTGGCGATGAAATGTCGTTGTAAGTTGTCACCGAGCGCTATAGCTTAATTCAGTGCTCCGTCTAAGTTAGGAGCCGGCTGTGCACACCACGGCTTCCGTTGGAGTATATGGGTGCCTGTTCTCGCTCAGATGGTCGCAGTACGCGAATTAACAGCGTGGCAATTTTTTTTTTTTTTGTGTACTCCCGGATGTAGTACATGTGTTGTCACTCATTCGGTTACAATCCGGGTTTCGAGCGAGTTAGGTTGTTCTGCCGACTGATTTGGGCTCGCCGCTCCCTCACAAATACCGCCCCCCCCCTCCCCCCCCCTTTCTTCCCGAATTGCGCTCGATCGAGTGCGAATGCTATATCTTTGGGTTTAGTTTCTTTGCAATCTCTTTCGTCGCGTTCATCCGTGGTAAATCATGCCAAAGCTTGCATGGCTATTGGTTAACCTCTCCGTGTGTTCGTTAAACGTAGCATCTCTCTAGACACTGTTGGCAACGTTCGCTTCCTTCTGGACACAATTTACGTCAAAACTTACGACACAATAGGCGTATATACGATGGTTTGGCGAGATTTGTATCGCGTGACATCGTTCCAGCGTTTGAAAAACTCGCTGCGATGCTATAGGACTCTGCTCCCACGCCGCATATACCCGTGACTCACAAAGCCATTGTATCTTTCTATCTGTCATCTTGATAAATGTAAGGTCAGAACTGTCAAGCAGCGCGAACCGTAATGAAAAACAAGGGATTTCTTTAACGCCAAGAATCTAAAAAATAAGAAAGGAAAAGTCAGGCAAGCATACACAATTGCATCCAGCAAAGCAGCAAGCCTGGTGGCTGCTCCTGAGCTGCATACGTCATACTTCGTATTCGGGCGAGTCGCAGTGGGTAACTCGATTCTTACTGAAAATAAAAAAGTTATAAATAAATAAATAAATAAATAAATAAATAAATAAATAATAAATAAATAAATAAATAAATAAAGAGGAGATCATGTAGAGTTCAAGAGTGTAGAGTTACATCTCTACTCGTTGCACAAGATCAGCATAATACTGCTATGGTCCAGGGAAAAAGAAAAAAAAAGAAAAAAGGCGGAAAAATAAAGAAGAAACTAAAAGTCGTACAACAAAAGCCAGAAACACAAGCAGACAACGCTATATATATTACATTGCAACAATGTTGTAGAAATAAATTAAGTTTTGCTTTTTCTTAGACGAGTAAATTAAATCTAAGTCGCGATCGTAGAGTTCAATTATTACATCGGGGTTTCGAAAGTTAACGCTACGCAACATTTGATCGCTATAGTTTGTTCCACGTGGTGGTGCATTCCACTGTTGGCAACGCCTTGCGGCGTAAGCGGATATACTTTTGGTGGAAATTAACAAGTGCTGTTAATTTATCGGTTCTTCTTCTTCTTCTTTCTGGGGTTTTACGTGCCAAAACCAGTTCTGATTATGAGGCACGCCGTAGTGGAGGGCTCCGGATTAATTTTGACCACCTGGGGTTCTTTAACGTGCACTACAACGCAAGCACACGGGCGTTTTTGCATTTCGCCTCCATCGAAATGCGACCGCCGCGGCCGGGATTCGGATCCCGCGATCTCGTGCTCAGCAGCGCAACGCCTTAGCTGACTGAGCCACCGCGGCGGGTAATTTATCGGTTCCGTATTTAACTTATTTTAAAGCGTTAGATAGGCGATGGTCATAAATCGTTGCTAATCTGTTTAAATAGTACTTCTTTATCAAAGAGGCCGCAGAGTGGTCCGGGGGGTGGTGGAAAGCTAATATAATAACTAAATGAATGAGCACACTGAGAAAAATACTAAGACGCCATTATTCCGCGAATGAAACAATAACCGGCGCGTACAAACAAATATAACGACCCTACGCTCTGAGTGCACGAATGACCAGCGTAAACGCAGACGAGAACCGGCGTATTCAGCATGCATGGTATGGCCGATGGCAACCAGCGTAAACGCAAGAAAGAATTGAAAAGAAAACGGATCTAAAGGAGGCCAACCACCTTATATATATGGTCAATCGCCTTAAAACTCAATTTCAGATTCAGTAAGTAAAATGGAAATCTCCGCTGACGCAGCTATTCACGCTTTTGTTGATAAAAAAGAACGCGTCAACTTTTTCACGCTCCGGTTTTTGTCTTTGTGCTTTCTTAAAGAACCTTGTTCTGCATAAATCTGGTTGCAAGCGGTGCAGATTGTGCACAATCTGCACCGCTTGCAATTTTTTGTTCTGCCAAAGGAGCTCCTTGCATTCTTGCTCATCGTTACGGCTGTGTTATTTTGTTGTCTGTAGGGCGCTGTAAAGACAGCTTCAAGCTTCGATGCTACCCTTTTTAGCATTGTGGGAAAATTTGTGCGTGTAAGGAATTATCCCGACACGTGTACCTTTTGCTTAAAATTGAATTGTGGCGTTTAACGTTCCGAAGCGACAGACTTAACTACGAGGGAATACTTTGGCCAAAGTGCCTCGAACGACCAGTCGCGTGGCAATTTTGCGCGTATTCGCGCGGGCTTCTTCCACGCTCGGAAGAACACTTTTATGTAGCACGTATTGAGTAACAGAAAGCTGTATCGGGAGTTTTTCATGTTGCTCCACAATTTTCTCATTGACACTTGGATAATTATAGGACCGTACTTCTCGAGTTCGGTAATTAATTAGAATTACCTTACTAACGAAAATATTACTGGCGGCTACTCCACTGTACTGGAAGCAATCCGCACTAGGTTTTCTTCGAGTAACGCAATTGCTATTAAGTGCGAATCACTAGGGGGCCCGGGCTGTCGTCGGCGTCCGTCGCGTGTGATCTGTCGTGATCACGCTCAAAAACAAGTGCTCAAACAGGGTCAAAACAAGTGCAGCATTGATCGAAACCGGTTCAAAATGAACGAACATGATTCAGAATAATTTAAAAGACAGGAATAATCAAGCATTAAGCGCATTAATTAACATAAATTTGTTAAAATCGCTTCTAACTATCATCAGCAAAGGCTCTGGCTCCATGTGCGTGGCGGTTTCCCACCAGTTGTGCCTTAGCGCAGGTGTCAAAAGGGATGATGGATTGACACAAGATAAACACAGGATAAAACAAGATTAACACAAGGAAAACACAAGGGAAACGGCTCAGTACTTCCCCAGCTTTCACGTTAGTGGAGCTGCATTAGCGCTGGACTTGAACTACACAAGCGCGGGGTGTTTTTTTTTTTTTTGTATTTTTTTTTTAATATTGGTGCAAGATAGTTGGTACACCCTGTATATATGACTGCTTCGTACCTTGAGCGAAATTGCACTTTTGCGTGTTTATATATTTTTGTCATCCCTCTGTAACAGGGGGTGTTACCCTAAACCAAACCAGCGCTTCCACCAGGCGTTAAGTTTTAGCCGTACACAATTTTGCGTTCGTATCAATTCAGCGGTTGTTATGAAAGTCGGAGCTTGAGTTGCACACTCGCTCACTGGAAGTATAGATACGAAATACAGCGTAGGAATTAACTGCGTGCACCTAATGCCTAGCCGCACTGGTCACCGCTACGGCCATGCGACAGCCGTATACATGTGCTTGCTGCACACCGTGCTGCGCGTGCGCGGTTTTACAGGCTTTGCTTGTGTGACAAGGCGGTTGCTGAACCGTTTGTACGACCGTTTGCCTCACGAACGCGCGTCGTCTGCTACTGCGTGCTCGGCGCGTTGTCGTCTGCTACTGCTGCCGGTCTCGGAGCCTCTTTCCTGGTGGGAAGGGAGGGAGAGTGCGAGGGCTGTGGTGACAGGCCTATGACGGTGGAGGATTCAGCAGCAGCAGCCGCGTGGCGCGGTAGGGTGTGTGGCTCAGGGACAGCAAATCTCTGCTGCGTCGCTGTCGGGCAGTTCCGCTCGCTCCGCGCCTTTCTGCCGATCGAGCGGGGCCTGCCGTCTTTTTTTTTTTTCCTTTCCTGCTCGTTATTGTATCACCTCAGGGCGCCGTGGCGAACGTCGTCGCCGTCGACGACGCGCTCTCCGACGTCAGCGGCGACGATCAGTTCCCCGAGGAGCGCGCGCAGCCGCTAGAAAGGAGGCAGGCGCGTTCAACTGTAGTACAGGGGCCCCGACCACGTGCTCGTCACACGCTTGCTTTCTACGTTCGGCGCGGGCGCGCGCAACCGACTCGGGGAGAGACGACGCGACGACCAGTTATCTCCGCCTCGGGTAGGGCGTGGAGTGGCGGCCACTTTTTCTCTCCGCTTCTGCAGCGCTTTCGTTTTTGTTGACTCGCTAGCGCCGCGATCGTCTGCTCGCGGCCGTATCAACGTCTACTGCTGCTGCCGCCGTCGTCTGCTGCTCCCGGAGGCAGTGGTTGGTGTCGTCGCCGGCGGCCGGTACCCGGAAAACCGTACCTCTCCCCCTCTCTCTCTTTTTTTATTTTACTTTATTTCCTTTCGTTTTCCCGCTCTGCTAGCCTCGATTACCGGTCGCGTGGTGCCACGTAGGAAAGCCCCCCGTTCGCGCGAGTCTTCGCGTTGTTTTCTCGCCGGCTTTGCGAGCCGGTGCTGTCCGAGAGACACCGCGTTTGCGTGCAGCCCCTGAGACCTGCGACACTGTGCTGTGCGCCCGGCGTGGCTTGATTTATAGTTTGACCTGGCGGTATCTGGCGGCGGAGTCGACATTTGGACGCGTGAGCGGAGAAGTGCCGACGACAACTGTGCCGCCGTTTGTTGTATGTGTGCCATGGTGATGCGGCGGCGACGATGTGCCCCTGCTGCTGCCGGTGGCGGTTATTTCGGTCCCCGTGCTGGAAATAGCGTCCCCAGCGGTGGTCGGCGGTGACCAAAGTAGTGCCGCTGCAACCGCTTGCTTGCTTGCTGCTGCTGCTGCTTCTTCGAGAAGGCGCCGGCGGCGGTCGGACCCGATTGGATAACGCTTATAAAACTGTTTCCCGACGTCGACTGGGCGACGAACGACGGCTGCTGCTGGCTTCTCTCTAATCGGCGACTTCTTCTGCACGACGAACGGGCCTCGATAAAAAGGACGGGGAGAGGGTGATCATCACCCGGGCGGCTGGCGACGAGATAAACCGGCGCGGTTCTTCCTCCGGACTACGCACACAGACGGGTGAGTTGCCGAGGAGATAACCTCGCGCCACATCCTTTCCGTCTGCCGCGCGTCTCGCGCGGCCAAATTGACCGAGATATGACAGGCATGGCAGTGTGTGTCCGTCCCTGCTATTAAAGAAGGCCAGCGAGCGAGCTGCAGGTCTCAGCGCATTCGAGCTTTTCGTAACGCGCGCGCGTGCTTTCTAAGTAATTACTCGCCGCATGCACAATTTACGCGCCTGTCTTGCGACTGCTCTCCGCGGAGTGCCCTGCGTTTTTAGCTAATCGAATTGTAAGAGCTCCGTTTTCCCTTGCGTTGTTTATTGGAACCGAACTTGGGTCTTCGGGAGCAGCGGAGGAGCTCGCCTTCTCATTAAAGGGTTTCTTCTTCTACTTTTTGTTCGCGTGCACCTTTTGTTTTCAGGCTTCGATTGTGCGCCTGTGTAGCTCGGCGCGGCATTGAGGGAGGGAGGAGGATGGTTGCGTAAGCGGCCTCCCGTCGTCACTAGCCTATTCAGCTGCTCCCTTCAACCGTGAAAAAGGAGGAGGCGAAATTGTCTTGCGAGCCGAGTGCTTCTACCCATCCTGTGTCGGCAGCGTGCGCCGTACCTGTGTATGTAGGCCCCGTCATAAGGATACTTCTGGGGGACTTACCGAACCCCGCTCACGGTCAGGCAAATGTGTGCACGTAATTGAATTGCTGCAGCTGTGTGTGTGTGTGTGTGGTGGTGGAGGAGGGGGGGGGGGGGCTTTCTGTGTGAAAGGTTACGGTTGAACGAATTTGTTTCATCGGTGACGATAAATGTAATGATTTCGGTACGATAGATTATTTCGATTTCGGTGGCGACGGACGGCATGCAGTCAATCAGTCCTCACCGTATACTTCGCTAACATTGAATGACGCAGTCAGCGGCATGCTGGGACAATTGCGCTATGGTATCACGGTTGGTGTACCGTACCGAGGTACTCTTTCGGATGACAGAGAAAGAATAGTTCGCGCTCCCGGTGGCGATAGAGTTTTTTGCAAATTGTCCGTGGTGAAGTCGCTGAATTGACAGCCATCTGTGTAGCGGGTTGGTACACATAAGTGTTAGTCGCTAGTTCAGCGACTGGGCGGTCACACGGCGCATGTCACTAAAGCGGGAGGATTCCCTAGCTGGTTGCGCAGTGCCCCCCTTATTTCCACGCTGCACGCTAGGTCCGCGAGATCGTATTTTACTTATTTATTTGGCAGTGTCTATATTCTGCCGGCAGAATTTCTGAAACGAATATCTCCCGGCACTCTGCTCCTATTGGCTCTCGGAAGGCTAGGCTAGGGTAGGGTAGGTTTGGGTAGTTTAGGCTAGGCTAGCTAGTCAGATTAGGTTAAGGTACACCTGCAGGCTCTCGGGCACACCTGCAGGCAGTTTTTCCCGGCGGTTTGTCGTCACGTGACTTCCGAGCGCCAATAGGAGGTGAGGGCCGGGAGAAATTCGTTTCAGAAATATTCCCGGCTGCCGGGAGAGATATAGATCGACCTATTTATCTTCTCGCGAAAGTGAATGAAGACCTCCGTGGGGGACAGCTGTGCAGCGCAGCGCATTCGTTGTATTGCGATGACATGCGGGCCTTTTATCACCCGAAGGATCGGCGGTGTGCACATTTCCGGTACCATGCCAGAAGCGTTACGTGAACAATAAATCCTGGCACGTCAGGAACGCTATAGAAATACAGGAGGTATGTAGATGGCGCGTAGCACCTGCGTGTGTGTAATATGCCTCTGGGTAAACAGCTGCATAACGGATGAATAATCTTCAAATACTTAATTCGGGAAGTTTTGCAGGTCTGGGTCTAACCCCTTCCCCGCAGGTGTCAGTTAATTCTGTCCATCGAAAGTTTAGTGTCACCATATTTATTGCGCCTTCAGAATCGTGAAAAAGTATGCACAGCTACATAACTGATGAATAATCTTCAAAATACTTAATTCGGGAAATTTTGCAGGCTTTACAGAATGTGTACCGCCATGCGAGAACTCTCTGCGGGAACGTCAGATATGAAAATCGGCCGCATTTCGATAGAGGGTGCAATGCAAAAACGCCTGTACGTGTCCCGTGCAATGGGGGGGGGGGGGGGGGGGGGTCGTTAAAGATAGAGGTGGTCAAAATTAACCCGGACTCTCCCACTACGGCGTGCACCTCATAACTAAATCGTGGTTTTGGCACGTAAAAGACAATTCAAATTCAATATGAGAACAATCGGCTATTTCATTTGTGTAGCACAAGCATGGTGGAAAAAAACAAGTGAACGCGCTACATGATGACATATGTGTACTAATACCCAGGGCAAACCACCCAGACGTCTATATCTTCCAACTCGTTTCACCAGCACACCTTACGCGCGCATTATTCAAGCCTACCGTCACAGGTCCACTGAGAAGTCTGTTTCAAGATTTTTGTGAGGTAGTTTGAATGTCAGTATTTTCATCAGTGCTTATATATGCTTTCGATGCAGTGTATATCGCGGCGTGCAGCACAATTGTCCGGGCTTATTAAATCTTCTTTTCGCGTGAACTGTGACCTCCCGCCGTCAGCTTCTAGGCGATGAGCGGGGGGGGAATGAAATGACCGCGTCAGACGTATGATATCGCGGGATGGCCCCGTCATTTCGAATTCACGTAGCACTGATACGACGACGAGGGCTCCCGTCAGTGCCGCGTTGGGCGGCGGCCAGAATTCACCGGATATACGCGCTCGTTGTGCCGGTGGCGCGCATGCGTATATGACCCCCTTATCAGTGCGAACTCTGCCGCCGTGTGTACTCAGAAGGTGAAGGGGTGCGAAAGTTGTCTGGCCCGTGTGATGCCCCCCCCCCCCCCCCCCCCGACAGTTTTACTATCAGCCAGAAGGGAGAAAGTGCTTTCGCTTGAACCGAAGTGAAACATTCTCAACCGGTCGTTAAAACAAAGAGAGAAAAAAAGAACAAAAGAAAGGGGGAGGGGGGGGGGGGCGTTCACGTTTGGTTTACGAGCAAAAAAAAAATTGTTATTTGTTTTCAGCGGTATTAGGTAACACGAAAAAGACTGTTGACGGGCGCACTTGAGAAGTTTCTCATACCATCTCGCTAAGCCTTCGCGGATTTTGGCGGCGTTTTCTCTTGCAAGTTTAGTTTGCTATAGGAAGAGATGGACTATAGATAGTATTAGCCAATAGTGAACTTTTTTTTAAGTTCTGATAACATTTGCCAAGCCGCAACGTCCCAAATGCGAGAAGGTGCCTTGAAACTCTTGACGTTCGATCCTGCGAACAGTTCCTCCGAAAATAACAAACAAATATTTCACCTTCATTTTCTGTTCTAACAACTTATCATCGCGAAAGTATTCTTAATCAGTCTCAGCTGTGTAAGGGTTTCCCTTTACTTTAGCATCGAGCACGGCGGTGGCATTCAGGGATCCCTGCGTCGAATCTTTTAACAACTTATCATCGCGAAGATATGTTCTTCAAAGGACGGCTTAATCAGTCTCAGCTGAATAAGGGTATCCCTTTAGTGTCGTTTTATAGTATAGAGCACGGTGGCATTTAGCGAACCCTGGGTCTTATGACGGGCGTGGCGTGAGTTGTCCTTATCGTCTTTTATCCAGATAAATAAGCCGTCGTTGTAAGCGATGGGTTCTGCGCGGCTCTCCCGTTCAGCGACGCGAAACGCGGCCTGGCATGCGGTCGTTTCCCCCCGCATACGCACACAGGTGGCTGAATTATGGCCGACGTCCTCTGCGAAGCCCAACGGCGGTCTCGTGACTGCGTTTCTGTTGCCCGTGTATGCGTACGGCCCCGATGACTACGCTGTAGGTGCGGAACAAGTTTGTTTTTCTCTGCGGAAGTGGGTTTTTTTTTTTTCCGCGCCCCACAGAGTCGTCATCAATATGAAAGGGTACACTTATTTTTTTTTTTCAAACGCCGGTAGGAGATAAACACACATGCCCTCTATAAAATTGTTCAATGATAATACAAGTTCAACAGGAAAACTTATCGTTATGTATTAAGTTCCTAGATTTGAACCCATGCATCATGAGTTATCGTTGCTTAAAAAAAAAAAAAAAAGACATTGCGGTTGCCTTTTGTATTGACGACAACTGTACACCCGTGAGCAAAAGTATAAGGACCACAGGGTCGCTGAAAAAAAAAAAAACAGCGACCCTGTGGTCTTCTTCGTAATTAACAGGCATAAACTGGAATTGACGAGTACGCTGAAAAGTTCGCAATGTCAAGTTTACACTGCAGTCCTCAATTTCAAGTTGCGTTCACAGGTAGAGGGGAAAAAATCGACTTTATCGCGCAATCCCTGGTCCGGGTGTACTCGTCCGTCAGTTTTACGGGTTCGTGTGTTCGAAATGCGTCGCCGACGTTTCGCTAATTCTGTTTACTGCGCATTTCTTGGCGCACTTCGTGCCAGCCGTGAAGGAATGCACTCCTGACATATACGCATGCGCTATAGTTGAGCCTGCAAACTAATCTTCACGACAAATTCGCTTACTGACATTACATTTTCGACTTCTCTCTCTCTTTCTCTCTCTCCGTTTATATATATATATATATATATATATATATATATATATATATCTTTGCTTTATATGAAGGTCCCGGACTTCTAAGTTCTAGAAAAAAAATACTGGCAAGCGTACTGACACCATAATTAATTTACTATACAGAATAGCTTATAAGACTATTTTCGGTTACCAATCACCCAAGACGTTATAATGGGCGGCAAGCAGTTGACCACGAGATTACCACACTTCTTGATACAGTCGCTTAAACAAACGCACTGCGTAATATCGCACCTTGAGAGCGTATACATACCTCCGAAACAAGCAAGGTTAAGGTTACATGCCACAAATTGCGAGGATTTCCCCACTTCATGTGCGTGACGTCACCGTCGACGTGCAGAGCGATGATTCTGTCGGTGAAACTCCGCATGGCAACGCCTCTCGAAGACAGCTAGCTCCTCTTTCAATCACACGATTGAGATCGTTGACTCACCATTGTGTCGTTGCCCTCATGCAGGCATCCTGAGTGTATTGGAGCTTCTATACGTATCCACTTCACTGTACGATAGATCAAAATCTGTCGCCATGCAAGCCTGAACTTCCGTATAGACTTCAGTTTTATTTTAGTACAGTCGAACCCGGATATGTGGAATCTGAAAGGGGATCACAAATAAAGTTCGATATATAGGTGATTCGAGATATGAAATACAGATTTTATACAAACTTTTTCGAGGGTATTTTACCGCTGTTCGTTGTACACGATAATTCGTTATAAGTCGAACCCGGATATGCCGAACCCACATATAACGAACAACAGTAAAACCCCCTTGAAAGTGTTTGTATAAAATTCTTATTTTATACTCGAAATACCCATATATCGGAACTTTATTGTGATCCCCTTCAGATTCGATATATCCGGTTTCGATATATCCGAGTTCGACTGTATAGGAGAAAAGAGGTGAATCGTATAAATATTGTTCAGCCGATGAAAAGTTTCGTTCTATAACTCCATTTTTCTTCTTTCCGTCTTTTTGTTCTTTTTTTCTACAGTGGGGTTTTACTTTCCTGTCTTCCCGTGGTTTTGTTTCTACAGCTTCGCTGTAGTCTTGAAATTCAAACTCGAATATTTCCCACTTGTCCCACTAAGTCGCCAGCATGACCGAATGGGATCGAATAAGGTCGATGCTTGACTGAATTCATATTGAATTCATTTTCGTTTACGCAAAAAAAAAAGAAAAAAAAAGCAGCTGCTAAAAAAAAACAAAAAAAAAACGTTCAGTAGCTTGACGAGGTGACTGTACCCGCGACGTGACGGCAATGGACCGTTTACGAGTGACTTAATATCATTCCAGGCATGTCTCGCGTACAATGAAGCTAGTCAATGTTCAACCGGAATGACACAGAGTTCGAAGAACATCCGCAGTTTTCTCGGAAGGCAAGACACAGCTGAAGAGCAATAACACGCGCACCTTATGCACTACGCACGCGCACACGTGACCATGTATATCCATATGTGTGCGTGTAATTTTTAGCGTGACGACATTAAACCGCCGAATCTACACTTTCTGATTTTCCTGGCCGTCATGGATCGGGGGTCATGTATGCCCGAAACGAAGCTATTACATATTTGGAGATTCGCTCGTGAAAGGTATATAGTTGCTTGTTTAACACAGTCACAAGCACTGGCGCCATGCTTCAGGAATCAGCGCTGCGCAGTAACATAGTTTACACCCTGCGCAAAAAGGGTGTAAATCGGTCTATAAGTCACACTCTTACACCCACAAAGGGTGTAAGAGTGGAACTTATGGACAGGCTTTCACCCTTTTACACTTTTAAGGATGTAAATTATTATACATGTGTCCGCCTGAACGGACTCACTGTAAGGAGAGAGAAAATAATTTGAACTATATTAGTCAATTACTGTGCTACAACAACATATAAAGCCGCTCTTACCGTCAGGCGAGGCTTGGTAAGCAAAAAAAAAAAATGTAAAAAAAAAAGCAAGAACGAAAGACCGACGCCGCAAGCAGGTCAGTCAGCATGGGCATCCGATGGATAGTACATGGATTTGCCTAAACTTCGTCCTGCTGGTTTTAAAATGGCTGCGTGTTTATGCAAAGTGATAATTTTAAAGACGATACTGCGTTATAAGTAACTGAATAAACGTCATTAAAATTATCCGACGGCAGGATTCGAACGCAGGACCTCTCTAGTGCAGAAACCCTGATATCGAAACTGTTATACGCCACGGACGCATGGACAAGCGGAAACACTGAAATTAGCAGCGATTATGTGTGCTTGCAAATTCTTATTACCTTCTGCATTGAAAAAGAAAAGTGCAAATTACTTCGAAATTTACGCCAGTTTAGGCCCAGATGAAGCGTACTAAACGAAGCCACAAGAACGTCTGAAGCCCCAAGCACGAAGATCAGACAAATCCACGTACTACCCGTGATTCCCATGGTGTCTGAACGATTGAAGCGCCACAGGTACCTCTAGCGATTATTCTAGGAAACTCTCTATGCTCGGGCCTTGTTAACTTGTTATCGGCGAAGATGGACTACATTGTACTCTATAGAGGAGCCAAAGACTGAACTTGACAAGGTTTGAAGAACTTTGACTGAGCCACTACGGCCCGAATACGACGATATACTTCGAAAACCGTGACGTCACAATGACGCACCGGCGCAGGGTTTTCGGCGCTACACTGAAAAAAAAAAAATAACAGAGAACTGAACTTTAATAATTTTTGTTTCCTCTTCTAATAACGAGCCTGCTACTGCGGAGTTAACGGAAGTATAGACGTGCGATGGAGTACTTCACCGTTTTAAATTGATGTATGGAGCTTTTTCAAACAGTGACCCATTTAACGCGTAGCACTCTGAACCTGCGCGGTGTGTAGGGAACTGGAATACGTTTTGCTCGGTACTGAGCCGAACAGCCCCGTGTTGTGTACCGGTCGGGCAGGTCTCTCTGCTTTCTTGCTGGCTCTGTGCCCGCGCTTGGTCCCCCCCCCTGTTTTGTAGACAACAGGTGCGGTGTGCCGTACTTGCGCAATCGGACTTTGGCATGGTTTTATGCAAATAGTATTTCTCTATGGCGCATTGTCGCGGCTGCGATCATTTAGCCGCCGCGTACCACGCTGGTGATAAGAAGTGGGCGTCGTTAATTCCTCGACCGCGGTGGTTGGTTTAAATAGTTAACGTTCGTATAATAACATGCGCGCAGCTTCTTTTATTCTTCCTCCGTCGTCGCTATGCTGTTTGTTTGTGTCGCAGTACTAGTAATGTGCATACGGCAGGCATTGGCAAATCCTGACTGTAACCTTACGACTGTCATTGAAAAGTATGCAATCATTGCATTCTACCGGGGCTAACATATGGGGGCAGAAACTCTGAGGTTATCAAAGAAACTCGAGAACAAGATAAGGACCGCGCAAGGAATGATGGAACGAAAAATGTCACGTGTAACGTTAAGAGACGGCAAGGGAGCGGTGTGGATCAGAGAGGAGGAGGAAACAACTTTATTTTGTCAATTATTTTGTCAATTTGGCTTAGAGAGCAAGCGCTGATGTAAAGGGTGTTTCAGCGAGAACTTTCAAAATTTTTGTGAAGGTTGCCCGTGACAGATAGCGCAATTCTAGTTCATGAGCTGGTCTACTCGAAGAGGCGGACATTACTTGCTGAAAAAAAAATTGAAATGCGTAATCGATTAATTAAGAAAAATGCACTAATTAAGTTTTTAACTAATTCCGTTATGGCCCATATTGCAATTTACAAATTCTAGCCGTGGAGTTTACAAGGCTCCATTTGGAACGAATTCTCAGGATGACACCAGTTTCGAAATATTAATTCCCGAACTTTGCGGAGAAAATGCATTGGCGTTCCCGTCACTTTCTTAACAAAATGTCATTTTATGCATTGAAGCACAAAAGTGTTTCGATACGTAATTCAATTAAGTTCGAAGACTGAAATCGAATTCGTCATTCGAAAGCTTCGAATACTCGCACACCCGATAGAAATAATCGCGCACTCGTGATCATATCCTCAGTGGCTGTCGGAAGTTCGAGCGAATCGCGACTTCGTTATTCGAACGGTTCGAATATTCGCACACCCTTCTATAGAAGTAATCGCAGCGTGGGACGCACTCGTGATGTCCCCAATGGCTGTCGCAAGTTCGTGGAGGGACGCGAGGCAGGTCGCGGCACGCTTCCCCCCGATGCCTTCACTTGTTTTTCAAAGCACGGCCGCAAAGAAAGCGCCAGCAGCGGCGGTTGGGAGAACGGGCAAGCCGCGCAATGGCAAGTGGTGACGCCCTGCTTACGTCACACGTGCAACCTCCCCCGCCCTTTCCATTCTTCTTCGCCGCCTGCGCTTGTTCCTCGATCGGCGAACGGAGCTGCCATTGTGCGGCGCAGTGGGTGCCTGCCTGTGCTCGATCACTAAACGCCCGGTTTTTTTTTCTCTGCCAACTTCCCGTCGGCTGTTGAACTCCATTTAAAAAGCCGTTTGCCGACACATTTGGCGAGGCGCCGCGCTCGTGTTCGGAGAAAGTTTGCGCGCTCCGGCCTGCCCTGGGTGCCACGGGATGCAAAGAGCGCATCGCTAACCCGTCCATCTTCGGGCTCACGTATTTAGTTAGAACACTGGCGCTGTCTTTGTGTGGGGGCTTGGCCACATTTATTAGAAACAGGCATAGTGGCCCTAGCGTATAAGGCTGATTCACACGCTAGGACGACACCACGCCGATTTTGGTCTGCCGACGGTTGGCGAAGAGCAGTTTACAGGACGAAAAAAAAAAAAAAAAAAAAACGCTGTGGCCGACGGTTTAAAGGAAGGAAAATGCTGTCGCCAACAGTCGGCAGGCCAAAATCGGTGTGGTGTCGGCCTAGCGTGTGAATCAGCCTTATGCGTACGAACCGCCCAGGCCGCTGACTGATGTTTGCTTGCTTGCTTGTTACTCACTTATGGCGCTCGCCCACTACGGGGGATTGAAGAAGCCGGCGGTTGAAGTTTTAAAGGGAAGGGAGTGAGAGACAAAAGCCTAAATGAAAAAGTAAATCAGCGATGTTCTTCAGTTTGGCTTGGTTTTCCTTTATTGATGGCGCGTACCCACTGTGGGGGATTGGCCAAGAATCGGATGGCGAGAGTCGAGGCTATAGCTGCAATTTCTCCTATCCTTCGTATATTTTGGCGCTGAGCCGTGCTCCCTCAAGGGCTGCAGAAGATAGCGCCAACCTTTCCCTTTCCCTCACGAACCACTTATCATCATCATCGTATAATGCATTGAGGCGCGTTAACCTCGTCAATCAGCTTGCTTGATGTGAACGACTAGTGCAAGAAAAAAAAAAAAACGGTGTCAAACAGGGAGAGGGGGGGGGTCTTACGTCGTGCCAAAACCACGATGTGATTATATGAGGCACGCATAAAATTTTGACCGCCTGGAGTCCTTTAACGTGCACCCACTGCACAGTACACAGGCCTTTTTTTTTTTTTTATGTATTGAAATGCGGCCGCCGCGAAAGAAGGGTGTGATGGGTAGAATCAAGCGAGGGGGTTATTACAAACTTGGAAGGCTCACGACTGTCACGGGAGAGAGAGAGAGAGAGAGAGAGAGGGGAAAAAAAAAAGAAACCCGGAGAGTGTGGGGGCGCGCTCCGTACGCTGCCGCGGCCAGCTCAAGGCCGCACGCGAGCCATGCGGGACCGCGTGCTCTTCTTCCGCGGTTTCCCAGCGCTCGTGTCCACCACCATCACTGCTCGGCGGCGCGTTGTTACGCATCGCTCTCTCGGGAGGGACAAGAGGTCGGTCGGTCCGCGGTGTGTCGCAAGCGCTTTTTGCGCGCTCGACATCGTCGTCTTTTTTCCTCGAATCGCGGGCCCTGATTATATACGCCCGGTGGCCTTCGCGCGCGTCTCTCTCCTCGTCGCCGTCAACAGGTCTCCGCGCACCGCCGACGTTTGAAGCGGCGCGCTGCGCTGGCGCATATCATGCGAGCGCGGCCGCGCGCGTCATGTCGCGTGTTATTGCGCCGGTCCGGCAGCTGATCTCCCGGCCGCCAGCGCATGTATGTCGCCGCAATCGATATAGTATAGTCGAGTCATTGCCGTGCGCTGCCGAGCGTGTACTGTACGCGTGGGACATTAATAGAAGCGGAGGAACTGTTGGGTGGCCCGTGACGGGCGATCTCTATCTTTATAAGATGGCACCTTTTGTCCTGGAGCGCCTTTGGATCCGTCGTATACATAATGCACCCGCCGGGGTCGAACCCGCGACCTCGAGCTCAGCAGCGCAACGCCATAATACCCACTGGCCCACTACCGCGGCTGGTGATTGTATTGGGGTGTTCCGACGTGCTAATTGAGACACGGGCGGTTCTGGTCCAACAAGCTGACATGGAATCTCGGTACGCGAGAATATTCGCGCTTCGCTTGATGGATGGACGGATGGATGGATGCTATGAGCGTCCCTTTGAAACGGGGGGGGGGGGGGGGGGGGGGGGGGGCGCCACCAAGTCCTTGTTCTTATTTCGCCTAATGTCCGACCTATATTTTTTAGAAAACGCACAGATGCAAAGAATTCCCCGGATCAAGCTTTTTGAGCCATTGCTGGGAACTCTGTCTTTGCACGCCTCCGTTCCTTGCGGTCTCCCCCTACTTTTCTGCCACCAAACCTCCCATCGCCTCTGACTGATCTCTTTTGCGAGCATGTTTACCTACCCCCTGCTATCCCTGAACCCAAGGGCTCCCCCGTCGTAATAACGCAACCGTGGTCGAAATGTGAGCACGCAACCTTTTATAATAGTGCTGTGAAGCCGCACGCCATAGCACCGTTGATTCGTCGCGGTACGGTCCGGTCTTCGGGAAATGATCCGTTCAGCCTTGAAAGCTTGTAATATTCCACGCTATGTACCGTATACTTAGCTACAGCATTTCTATTACGTGCATGGAGCGAAGAAAAATAGCTTTCTTCTCTTGCTTTGTCAGTGTATCCGTTCAACGCACATCAGAAGCCGCCAAGTAAGCCATGCGAGTCGAGTTCCTCGAGACCAAATAGGCGGCCGTGGCACGAGAGGCTGTTCCGAATCTCACCGTGCGTGCTTGGACTAAAATTGGCCCTCTGTCCCCCCCCCCCCCCCCTTTCCACTCCTCGGAATGCCGGCGACGAGCTGCGTGGAGCAGGCGCGGCGAAGTGAATCACAAGTAACGAGCCTCTCGTCCAAACAATGTATTCGCGGAAGCAGAGCGCGTGTCGCGCTTTGCATGCATCCGCATCCGGGTAGGAGTTCAGCGACAGAGAGCGCCGGCCGATCTCGGAGGACACGCTGTCTGTCGCTGAACTCCCTCCTGGATGCGAGCATGCGTAGCGCGACGATTTCGGAGGTCATGCAAAGAGAAAGATGCGACTTACCATGGTCACTTTGGCGCTGTATATACGGCAGCCGCCCTGGCGACGCATGACTATGTAGGGCGCGACTTCCGCACAAGCCGCAGGTCTTCATGCGGAAAACTATCATCGTCTTCATCATCATTTATTGACCTTTAAAGGTTGGGGTATTACATAAGGGGGCAGCATACATAAGAAACGCATACATAAGCATAAGGGGGGAGCATATACGTAAGAAAACGGCACATATCTCACACAGGTCCGCACATTTGGGTTCGCACTGACATTGCCGACGTAGCGTAATACCGAAATGTGTGCATGTACCTGTGTGCGACGCGTGCAGTTTCTTTTTGCCAGTCCGCACGCGTGCGGAAGCCCGGGCGGATTGAATGTAAGTCGGCCTTTTGCACCCCTGACACACGCGTGTATACTCCAAAAGGCCTTTGGACTGTAGGGGACATCTACAGGAAAGGCGTTCGCGCGCTGTGACACACGACAAATGGGTATATATCCTTTTCTGTAAAGCCTTGCGAAAAGGGGCAACCGGCCGGGTGCGCAGCTCTCTTCAAAACAAAACTTGACGAAACACAGTGGTGTCTTATTATAGTGATTTCAATGCTTGCAAAAAAAAAAAAAACGATTTTATGGTTAGCAGCGAAGGAATTTGACCATATTTACAGTTTTCTATTTCATCGTGTCGTGAGTTTGTTTATAAAAGCAGTGTCGTGTGTCAGTGGTGAAAACACCTTTTGGTGTGGGGGTCCTTCAGCGGAAAACGACCTTCACCGCCGGCGTACGTGCTACCGTGCGCAAAACTGCACTTGTCGCACACAGGTGCACAAATTTCGGTTTCCAATGGGTCTGTAGAAGCAATGTAAGCAGAATTTGTGCACCTGTGTGCGACAAGTGCAATCTTCCGCACGAGCGCACGCATGCGGCAGGCGTGCGGAGCGGCCTGAGCATCAGTCGGCCCTTATTTCAAGGGACCGTGTATCAGGGGTATCAGCAATACATTGCTTTTTATGCACGGTGTTTTATGTTAGCTGCGCCAATAAAAAAAAATTGCCTGTGGCAGATAGCACAATTCCAACACTTGATCCAAATATTCCAAATACTCGATGAAGCGCGGCCATTACTTCGGCGAGAAATGTAAATGCCCAATTAAAGAATAAAAAATTGGAGGACGCTTCAGCTTCCCGTTCGCATCGCATCGTTCGCATACGGCAAGTTGGCTTCATTCACTGCAACATTGAACGTGGGAAAGCCAGCTTACAAAGACCCAGCTTACATCGATCCCCTTAAAGTCGGCTTCACTTTTAAACAGAAATGCATTGCTGGAAAGACGCTTTTCCAGGGGCAATATAAGTGGTCTTATATTAAAATATGAAGGCCCTAGCACCTTTGTTTATTATTTTAATAATTGTTTGCTATTGCCCCGACGCGCGCGCGTGTCCAAAACGAATTAACAGGCGAAGTCCCAATTTGACCTGTCTTGGATGCGAGCGCCATCTGGATATCATTGTGTTTGAGTTTCGTCGTAGCAGAATTAGGTTTTCTCGTACATTCAAATTACAATCCGACGCCGATTGGTAAACAATCCGACGGCGAATCCGACTCCGAATGGTAAAGTCGCACTTTACCATTATTCTGACGGATTTAACTGTGAGAAATTCAGTTTTCGTTCACCAAAACCTTGCACCACGTGGAGGGCCTGCGCGGTCGGGGAGGTTGGGGTGGTTGGGGATGATTTTTCTCCGCCACCCGCCGACATCGCACGTCGACGCCGGTTGCCGACGCCGGATTTTCTGCGACATGGGGCCCTTAACGCTATCGCGTTAAAGTAATTACGCTAATTAACTTTCTTGATTGATCAACTTACGGCACACGTTTCAATCTACGAATTATAGCCGGTGAGTTCGCAAGGCGTATTCACTCGGAACGAGTTCTCGGGACTGCACCAGTTTCAAGATATCAATTTTCAACGTGTCCGACGAAATGCATTGGTGTTCCAGTTACCTATTTTACAGGAAACGCTGAATACATTGAAACACAGCTTTAAAAAAAACGAAAAAGAAACACACACGCACACCTTGTAAAGCACGTCACTGGTGTCGCGAATATGCGCTGTCTTACATGGCACTGTATAATGCGTCAGTCTCCGTATATAAAAAACAGAGCTGACGGCCATTTTCATTGCGTCGTGTGCGCCGGCGAACGTGCGGGCGTGATTCTCGGAATTCGCAAACGTCAGCTTTTGTCATAAATGTTCTGCTGCAAGAGATACGGAGAATTGTGACGACTGAGGCCGGTATGGAAAAGTGAGGCGCACCCACAGAAAGTAAATGTGACTGCAAAGATATATAGTCAGTGCGCGCTCGCATGCTTGCTAAACTGCGTTTCCTATACCTATTGCCTCAACCTGCTCGTAAGCAAGTTTCTTTTTGTGCCGACTGCTGTCAGACGTGTTATCGGACTAGATAGAGAAGCGAATGTGGGCGCTCTCTGCGGAGTGCGCTGCTATATTTTTTTAATGCCTGAACATTCTAGCGCTCCTTCCCTCGGAAATCCATCCGTCGGTCCGTCTGTAACGGGTGGCACGATGCGTTCTATAGGTATACATGGAGTCCTTCGGGTGTGTATATATATATATATATATATATATATATATATATATATATATATATATATATATATATATATAGAGAGAGAGAGAGAGAGAGTCGAACCGGGATATATAGAATCGGAAAAGGGGATCACAAAAAAACTGAACAAGTAACTTAGCGCAATAAACAAAAACACAGACGCAACAAAGGTAGACAAAGACAAGCGCTACTCGCAACTGTTTAATGGAAGGGATGGATTCTACATATATATGTCCTCTTGTCACGCATGCGCATACCGAACAATAAGAACGGGCACCTGTACAATTTCCGTAAAACTTAGAAATTATGATCCCGTATATGCGATTACGTGCTTGCCCGGCAACAAGTACAGGACCTCCAGCACGCGACTCACGTGACCTACGCGAGCCACGCGACCGCGGATTTGCACTGTGCCCAAAATCGGCCCTCTTTTCGTGACACCGTCTCCGGGATCAGCCAAGCTTGCACTTGTCTTCCAGGATCGATCGGCCCACTTTTTTCTTTTTTTGCCGGCAACAAATCGAGCGAGGAGACGCCCCTTTCTCTCTCTCTCTCTCTTGGCAGAGAATGCCTAGAAAGCTGCGCCTTAATAAACGTGTTATGCGCTTGAAGGCGTGTATTTCTTTGCAGCGGAGGACATTTGGGTGTACCGTTTGTTGTTTTATTGCGTTATTCCGGGCAGCACAGAAGCCGCTGGGACCGGCATGTGAGTAGTTGTACTACAGTCGAAACCCGGATATGTCGAATCTGAAGGGGATCACAAAAAAAAGTCCGATATATAGGTATGTCGATATACATTTACGATTTTATACAAACAGTTTCACGGGGATTTTACTGCTGTTCGTTATTACGCAGTAATTTCGTTATACGTCGGTTCGATATGTCCGGGTTCGACTGTACGGGTGGCCATGCGTAAGCCCGATTTCGTCATATGCGTGTTGTGCTGTGTAATCGAGATATTCGGCGAGAAATCAGCAGCCAGCAGCCAGCGGCAGTCAGCAATGCCGCGTTTCCGTGCAGTGCACAGGTACGGGTGTTGTGACGGCTGTGGTCCGCATTGCGGCTGCCGCGGTCTCCTCGCTCGCGCATTGCTTTGTATGAGGAGAGAGAAAGAAAGAGAGAGAGAGAGATGTAGGGGGGGGGGGGGGGGGGCGCATGCAGGCGAAATTATTTTTCGCTCTTGGAAAAGCCACGTGGCTGCTCTCCCATTCCACCTGTCCTACAAGCCGCGCGGGCGCCGCCACGCCCTGACGCCGTGACCGGGCCTCTCGCCAGCGCGGTGGGGCCCGGTGCACCTCGCGCGCGTGGCTAATTGCGTGCAGTGCCGTGGAAGGGAGAAGGCGCCGGCTGATTCGCCGTCAAACCTTCGAAAGTCGTACTCGCACTCGGCGACGCGGTTTGAGTTTTAACGCCAGAGTGTTAAGGGCCCCGTGTCGCAGAAAATCCGGGGCGTCGGCGTAAGCGCCGGCGTCGTTGGCGGAAATAATCGTGCCGAACCACATCATCCCGAACCACCCCGACCGGGCAGGCCCTTCGCGTGGCGCAAGGCGCCGTAAGTGAACAAAAATTGAATTTCTCAAAGTAAAATCCGTCAGAAAAATCGTAAAGTATGACTTAACCACAACCTACAGACGTGATAGCGTCGGATTGTAATTTGAATATACGAGGAAAAAGCCTGATAAGCAGCCAGGGACTTTGAATGCTATCGCGTTCCACTCTTAAAGCTTAAGCGTCCTCCAATTATTATTTTTTTTTAATCGTACGCGTCAACTCTCCCCGATTTCTTTCCCGTAACGTTTATTGGTTTGGGCTCCTCCTACGATGTTACGGGGGAGACAGAAGTAAGGGGAAAGGCAGGGAGGTTAACCAGATGGGAAGATCCGGTTTGCTACCCTACGCTGGGGAGAGAGGAGGAGGGGGAGGTAAAGTGACAGGAAAGTAGAGATTGAGAAAGAAAGGGTGCACAGGATATATACGATGTTACGAGTGTTGCGTTGACCCTTACGGGAAATTATGTCCGTTAAAAAAAAAAAAATGTCTCCCTCGTCGGTCTTGGAAAGTCTTCTGGTGTGAAAGGGGCGCAGCAGAGTGGTGCTTACCTTCGAGTGAGTTATACAACCCTGTATACGGTTATACAGTTACTGTAGCAGGCAAAAATTGGCGACAGTAACGTCGTGCCCCAAAAAAGTCACATCTAAAGAATGGCGTGTTACTTGTCAGTCTGCATCCTGTACCCAAGTTTGGTGCCGCTTGTGTGATGCATCTGAAGGCAGATCGTCGTAAATGAAATGTGCGCATGTGTCTCGCAAAAGGGGGCGTGCTCGCGGAGCAACAATTGCGTACTCTCCCCCCTCCCAGCATTTTCACTTCCCCGAATAATTAGGTGGCGTCTACCGCGAGATATTTGCAAATGTTGAGATGTGAGCTTTTGGTCAAAAAAGGTGTTTAACTGAGCTATTTGGTTCATTGTTCGAGGACTGTAGCAGCGGAAAATTGGAGAACACAGAAAGGAGCGTCGTCCACGTCTGTTCGTTCCTTTCGGTGTCCGTGTTCTACAATTTCTTGCTGCTATACAATCCCCGAACAATGGTTTTGGTGACTGAGCATCTTGCCAGTGGTGCGTTCGATTCGAGCGTCTATTTCATTCATTCATTCATTCATTCATTCATTCATTCATTCATTCAATCAATCAATATGTTCTACAGTTTTTTGCTGCTACAATCCTCGAACAATGTTTTATGGTGACGGAGCACCTCGTAAGCGGTGCGTTCGATACGAGCCGCTATTTCATTCAGTCAGTCAATCAATCAGTGAATCAATCAGTTTTCTTACAAAAGGAATTGCTTTGTCGCCCGTGGCTGTTTGAAACCGGCTGTCGCGCTGCGCCGTTTTCTCGATACTCTAGCGCTGACTGGCAGCCCCTCTCCCCCGTTTTGCCTCCTCGCCTCGCTGTTCTTTTTCCCTCTCCTGTATTGCCCCTCCTGCCGTTTTATGCGGTCTACGTGCCGTAATAATAATAATAAAAAAAGAATAAAAATGAAACTGAAGGTATATGCAATATAGTGTATAGCCAAATGGGGCGCGGCCCGGGTGCGTCGCCTCTGTGGCAGGAAAATAAAAGCAAATGTATACAAATGTCACCGTGGCAAGAAAAGGTCGCCTTTGCATCCGTTAACGCACCACCGAAGCTCATATGGGGGTCTCTCGGGATTCGAGAAACTTGGGGCCGTGCTCTGAAGGTTTTTTTTTTTTTCTTTTTTTTTTTTTTAACAGACACTACTCTAGAAGAAGAACTTAAATGAGGCTATATGTATACTAATAAAGCATACTCTTTCGAAACCAGTGCTTTCTCTAACTTCGCGTTAAGAGGTTGATTATCGGAAGCGAAAGTGAAGGTCCGAGTTCCTTTTCGGATTTCTTTTTTGTATTCTTTATATTTCGCACAGAAACCTTAGCGCCCGTGTACGTCATTTTGACGTCACGAGCGCCGTCAAATTCTATGAACGTCACGGCGAGCTATATATTGCGGGAAACTTCAAAGTTGCGTCGGCACCATTCTTTAGTTCTCGCGCTTTTCCTGCCTTTATGAAACCGTCTTTTGTACGGTAATAGTAGTTGCTTTTTCGTAGCAGTGAAGAGCGCTAATTCACTAATGCCTATCAAGAAAGATTTTGTTGGCTGTCTCTTTAAAGAGACAGTGAATAGAAAAAAATATTTGATCTGCATTGATAAATTGACTATTTTACAGTATGCCGTAAAAAAAAAAAAGTGGGCGGGGGGGGGGGGGGCACTCTTCCCCTGATTTTGGGTTGGCATGTTACCGCTTACTGCAGTTGCAGACGCGGCCTTCTCCGAAATTCCCGCAGGTCTATATGAACCGGTCCTTGTCCATCAGGCGGTAGTTTACCCGTTGTTTATAGCAAAAGGCGGGCTTGGTCTGTTTGCCTCAACTGTCCGGGAAGGAGGTTAACCATTTTGAAACCTCTCCGGAGGCGTCGAACGTTTTAGAACCTTTGTGTGGTTCTCCCAGCCCGGCCACGAAGTATAGTACCACGTATGCTTCGTTAGTTCCTTCTGCCAGCTCAGTCAACGCGGCTGAGTTTCTCCACGCCTAACGATGATGATGGTGGCGGCTGAGCTGCTTCGTGCTGGTGTGTATAACGAGTCGAGTTGCGCATCTGCGCGCATCCTCTTAACCCGAATTGCTACGCAGGTCGCGGTCTGTCGCGTACACCGCAACGCGCCTGTTTCGCAACGCGCTGTGCAAGCTCTCACCTGCGTGAATATTAGTATAGGTATATATATATACACGGGCGGGTTATTCCCCGTAGTCGCGTACGTCTTTCCCTCCTTGAAACGCGACTCGCGCAAGACCCTCGCGTTGCACGCTCCGTCGCAAGGCAGAAGTGTCAAGGCAGAAGCTGCCTTATTGCGCATTTTTCTTCTTTTTTTTTTTCCTAGTTTGCGGTGGAGCTGTGTCTTTCGTGCACGGATTTCTCGATTTTCTTACACAAACTGAAAGTGCTTCCTGTGTGGCAAGCTTTCCCGGTAAACACACGAGGTTGCGCTGTGAAGACATGCCACGTTGCAGGAAACGTACTGTTCCTTACCTCGGTAACAGGGTTTTAAACCACCTGTTTCCCTTTCATTGCACATATTTAGACCCAATTTCTGGTGCATTGTAGATATATTTTACACCGCTGAGTAAGCTCTCCCCCAGCTCGCCCCCCCCCCCTCGAAAAAAAAAAAGTTTTCTCGGGCGGCTTGCACAAACATTTAATAACGAAAATAATAAGGAATTTAAGAACGCGTTCTTAAATGATTCCTAGACAACTCCTTGTCCGCACTAGAACGCGTTCTTAAGTTCGTTATTATTATCGTTATTTAATGTTTGTGCAAGCCGCCCCTGGTTTTTGTTCGAGAGCGCTGTTATCTGGGCTATCCGGCATCCGGCTTTCGGAATATTAACGTTTCATTTTTTGGGACCCAGTGGTGCTAGTGACATGGTTCGTGCACCTCCCTTGAAATCCTTGCAAAACCATTATATTTGGGGAAAAAAAAAGACATTCACGGGCCCTTAAAACTTCTTGAAAATAAATGTGCTCCTTGAATTTCTTGAAAACTGGAGCTGGTCTCGACCTTTGAACATTCAAAGTTACAGACTCCCCATCGATCGAGGCAATGCCATGGACACTGTCTATCGCAAAAACGATCCTATAGATACTTCCTTTCAGAGTGTCGCCAAGCGATGTATTATTGTGTGTTCAGAGTCATCAACGACACGCTTGTTTGAATTACCGTTACCATCCTGGAGCTAGACGATGCGTGATCAAGAGACGAAGCCGTGTCACCATTTTGTTGTTTTGCTAATTGGTTCACACCACAGCCATCAGGGTTCCATTTTTGAGCCCTAAGCTCAGGAAATGCCTGGCGGAAAGTAAGTTTTTAAGCCATTTGGCTTTAACACGATCTTTGACTGAAGCCGGACACTACTAACCATCATGCTAGAAGGCGGTTGAAATCATTGCAATGGGCGCGTAAACTTTGAAAAAACTACCCTAAACGCTTTAAGCATGTGTCCAATTCAGCAGCTGTTAGCTGCACGCAAGAAATCGCATCTAAGAAGAAGCAGGTTTCACTGTTTTCCAATGTATGTGCGCGAACAAAGTTTGTTTACCATCCTTGAACTTGAATTTTGTTCTTGGCATCCTTGAATTGTCCTTGTATCTTGAGTCTAATGTTCTGCGCGAACCCTGCAATATGGAGAAACGCACCAGTTGGACTTTTATGTTGGATTTGTTTGGATATCGGTCTTTTGGGCGACGCGCGCTGACGGTGCCGCATATAGACGTGGGCCCAGTCGCGACAATTTGGGACTGTCGTTACACGATTTGTAAAGGTGATTTCGATGACGACAAAAACGAGCGCGATGGCCGGCTCCCGTGTCATTGCGAATCCTGCCGTTGCGAAGCATATTTTGATGCTTGTATACCGTTTTAAATTAGCGTTCTGTCTTCGACAATTCATTCTTCTTCCCCACATGTACCTGCGCTACAATCATCTTCTTACAACCCGTCGCGGTGGCGGATGGCGTTCGGCTGCCGAACGCGAAGTCGCGGGTTCGTTTCCCGGTCGCGGCGGCCGTACTTCGATGTGGCGAAATGCAAAAAAAAAAAAAAAAAAAAAAAAAAAAAAAAAAAACTTTTACGTGCACGTTAAAGAACCAAAGGTAACCAAGATTAATCCGAGACCTCTATTACGGCGTCTCTCGCGTAGCACCAGTGTTGCTTTGTGACGTTAAACCAAATCAATCAATCAATCAATCAGTCCAATCAATTTTCTTCCTTCTTATAGATGTGGGCGTTTCTTCGTTTCATGCTCATACCGCATGCAGCGTCGAATGCCGTCGAATTCATTCATACGGCCAGCGCTCGCCGTGGAATGCATGGAACAGTAGCTGCTTTCCCCGCACGGTATACACATCTAAATGCGATGAGAGCCCGTCGCACGGGTGGCGAAAATGGCGCACGATTCGTGGTTCCCATGGCAACGGCGACTGCGAGTGGCCGGCTGTCGGTCAGGAGGGGGACGGGCCGTGAAACGCCGCTTCTGTATCGACGGCGAAGCGGAAAAAAAATAAACAGGAGGTGCGGGGGGGGTTGAAGGGGCTCTATATCACGCGTGAGCGGCTCGAGCGCCGCCGAAGCAGTGACCCAGAAGTAAAAGAGGCCCGTGCGGCGGTGCTCGGCGATGCCGGCTTGGCGTTGGCGACGAGGGCCATGCATCTGCATAATGCCGCGTGCGAGGAAGCCCTTTCGAACTCGCAGCCGCGGAAGCGCCTTCTTCAAACAGCCGCCTCGCTGTGTGCGCGCAGTGGCAGGTGACTTGCCGCCTTTGGCATTGTCCGCGGAGTCTATGCGGGGATGTACATAATGAGAAGGAGTGTGTCTGTGACAAATCTGTATACCCTTCGAGGTCTATACGGGGATGTTTGTGACAAATCTGTATACCCTTCGAGATACATGTACGGGGATGTCTGTGACAAATGTGTACCTTCGAGGTCTATACGGGGATGTGTGGGACAAATGTGTACCCTTCGATGTCTACACGGGGATGTCTGTGACAAATCTGTACCCTTGGAGGTCTACACGGGGATGTCTGTGACAAATCTGTACCCTTCGATGTCTACACGGGGATGTCTGTGACAAATCTGTACCCTTGGAGGTCTACACGGGGATGTCTGTGACAAATGTGTACCCTTCGAGGTCTGTACGGGGATGTCTGTGACAAACCTGTCACCGTGGCCACGGCGTTCTGCCTTATGATACCTGATTATTTCGAGCAGGCTAGCTGACTGTATTTGTCGCCGCCCCGTTTCGAGAGAGATGCCAATAGAAATCACCATGCTTCCAGCACGAGGTCGAGGCTTCGACTCCAGGCCGCGGCGGCGGCCGCATTTCGATGTGGCCGCCAAAAGACATTTTATTTCAAGAATATTTTTTTTTATTTATTAGTCATATTCGTCTGCTTCATAACAACGCTGCCCTTTATAATACTGCTGCTTTGTCGAGTTGCCACACAATAGCCGGGTGTTAAGTGCACGATATGGAAACTACAGCGCAAAACAATTAAAGTAGTTAAAATTTAACGGCGCGTTCTGCGAGAATACGAAAAAAAAAATCGAGGTAGTGAGGAGCAGTGAGGCTGCCTCGCGCAGCTCCAGGCCAGATGTCCAGGAGGCCATCCTTGGGTAGGCTGAGAGGGTTGCGAGTAACTACCGCACGTAGCACCTCCCCCCCCCCCCCCCCCCCTTTTATCCCTCTGCCTCTTTCCTTCAAAAGGAAAAAAAAAAAAGTTTTCACCACCACCACCCAGTCGCACTATATACTCTTTCTTGTCCTGTCTGTCTATATAGTGGTGCATTGGAATGCCGACGGTGTCGGCGCCGTTTGCCTCGATCTCACCAACGGCCCGTGTCCACGTGGAGCGTCGATCGATTTTTAACGCGCCCGCCTGATTGGCTGACAATGCGTTATACGCTTCCTCCGGGGACCTAAATCGGGCACAGTGTTACGTGCGCAGATACAATACCGCTATTGACTGCAAAAATAAAAGCACAAGAATCGCAAAACAAACAGGGTTCTCTTCGACAAATACATTGACTTCGCCTATGCTTCGACGGTGCACAAGTAATTTGGCTGATCGATAGAGAGACACCTCTGTGGAACACCTACAGAGAGGGAGAGATATAGAGAAATATAAGAAAGGAAAGGCAGGGAGGTTAAGCAGATCGACGCACGTCCGGTTTGCTACCCTGCATAGGGGGAAGGGGGTATATGGATGAAAAGAGAGAGAGGAGCTAGAGAGAGCACACTTGCGCGCACACCTATACAGACGACGGAAACCGGCGGCGTAGGCGGCAGGTATAGTGAACCTTGTATAATCTACCTATATACGGAATCGGGATGAACAGCCTCGATTTCACCAACATGGCCAGCAGCAAGCGCTCACCACTCGGTTGGCACTCGCCCCGCCGAGGTTCTAAAAGCGGCGCCCGCCCGGACCTCGGCGTTTGTCGTCCGTGGATTAATCGTGGGGCGCAGTTCTCATCTTCGCGCGGGGGGGGGGGCCCTGCCCCGGGGTACGGCACGGAGCACGGAGTCCTGGCGGAGCTTCGCTCCGCGAATTCTATACACTCGCGGGGGCGCCGATCCTGAAGGCTGGGACGCCGCGTGCTTTGGCATGTGGCCTCCTGGCTCAGCCGCGGGCCGATCTCCTCCGACGGAGCGGTACGCGCACCTGGCGCAGCCTCGGGCGAAGGCCTTGCGTTGCGCGCCAGGCAGGTGACAGATGACGCTCGCAGGGCGAGCCTTTATTCGAGGCCGCGCAGCGTCGTCGTCAACTGCCACGGCGCTGTGACAGATCGGCTACCGTTCTCTCGTATAGCCGCGGTATTTCGGTAGCGCGACAACGCAGGACAGTGAAGGTGGAACCGCAGGACATGCGCTGTTATTCTCGCTATTTTTTTTTTTTTTTACAGAGAAGCTGTATATGACTAGGTTCTGACCAAAAGTGCGTGCATGCATCGACAGGGTGTGTAGAAATTAAGTTACGTCGTCAAAATTGAATCCACAGTAGCCTATGTATGTACCGGTTCCTTAACATAAGTGTCAAAACCAGTGATGGATGACCATTACGTCACAGTCTACCCACCAATCCACCGATTAAGGTGGACGAAGAAGGATTAATGGGGATTAGGGTGTATTAAGGAGGATTAGGGTTGATTAAGGTCGATTAAGTTGGATGGAGGATGATTAAGGCGGATTAGGGTGTCTGTCTTGATGATATAATTGCATATATATATATAGTCATACGCATATATAATTTCGTCATTTTAGAAGAACACATAACAGCTTCGCCGGTCGTCCTTCACAGAGTAGAAGGGCACTAAGTTTTTTTTTTTTATTATTGCTTACCAAACACTTAAATTCGGCGAGCATCAGCGGCCGAGTCTGGGCCAGAGCACTTTGGGCAATTCACGTGCTTTTTTTCAGGCGTTGGACCCAGGTTACTCTGATGAGTGGAACATATCGAAGCGTCGTATACGGTTCCCCATGCGCGATATAGCAGCTACTGCCGCATCGTGGCCTTTTTGCCATATCATGGACATTAGCTACTCTCCGATATGCACGAAATGGCAGTAGCTATAGCTACTCCCATATCGCGCATGGGGATGCGTATATATATGCGTGGTGTCTGAGCGGCGTGCAGATGTTATCGGACACGCGAATAGGTTTTCCTTATATCGGCATGTCGCGCAGCGTGCGAGCGCGCATGCTGCGTGAGCCACGTGATCATGCGCGTGCTGCTGCCGCCCGTGTGCGCGGGCGTCGAGCGCGTGCCGCAGCCAAGCGAGACCCGCCCGCGCCCCACACAGCGTGCGCTATACTATACTGCTGCATGCGGCGCGCAGGTGCGGGACTGGCCGAGCACGTGTTGCGAGTGGATCCGCATGGTTCGCGTCGAGCCGCTGGCGTGAATGAACCGCGGCGCCTATATATGCATCGGCCCCGCGCTCAGCTGAGACCAGTTGGTGTTGACGTTGTACGGGTATAGCTTTACACGTGATGTCGCGGGCGCTGCTCTTGCACATCTCGCCACATTGCAGTTGTGGTGACGTCAGTGCAAGCCATATCTGCCGTGTGTCCCAGCTATAACGTTAGCCAAGCTGTCCGAGGGAAAAAAAAATTAATAAAAGATTTAGAAAACACGTTGGACGATACGATCTTTACAAGACGTACGGCGTTTGGTCGTCAGAGCACTGACGACCAAAGACAGTATAGGCTTTATAATTGTATATTGCGCGATGAGCGATGTAATTGTAGCTGTTCATATATAGGCGGCCGAATTGCTTCCGCCGTTCCGTATATACGCGGCGAAATCACCGTGTTACGGGCGCTTTGGGAAATTCGCGTACCGTGGTGGTGTTCTGGAGGTTGTCAGATTCCACCATATATATTGTCGAATTCTTCATCTTGTCAGCCCTGATTGGCCCGCGGGGCTGCGCTATACGGCCCCTGATTGGTGGCTTGTAATGGCGTCACCTTTGAAACGGGACGTCAAAAAATTGTCACCTAAAACCTGCTTGAGCTAATCACGTCGTTTTACTAAGTCTATAGGCGGTGTCCAAATCCACGCCCCAGCGAAGGCTTCCTCCGAGTAACTGAAGCTGATCTCGAAGGCTATGCATTTGCTGGCTGCATGAACCGGAAGCGGTGGCTGGAGCGGAAACACGTCATGGCCGTCGTGTTTTATACGTCACCTATTGTAGTCTATCATTTTGCCTATATCCTTGATCTTCTCTCTGTTCATTAAAACTTATATATGTGTGTCGTACAGTTATCTGTGTATATGCAACGACTCCGATTCCATCTGTTTCCCGTGTTTTTTTTCTTCTGTGAGGCCAGTTAATCGCTCTGAGGCCCGATTAGCCGGAGGTCTCGTTCCGAGCAGCGGTTCTCGACTACGAGCGCCTATAGAGCTCTGCGCGTGCTGGAAAACACCGCCTCCGTTATCACGGACGCAGTGATAACAGTGGCGTGTTGCAGAGAGAACTGCGCCGCCGCCGTATCATCTTTGCTTGTCGTAGTTCTGATATGCATGCGCGCGCCACCACCATGCAATGTCGGGCCGCCTCGATAATCCCGACACAGTCACGTGTCCACGGTGTGGTTTGAATCGGGAAAGTGCAGCGCGCCTTCTAATCTAATCGGCGATATCTCGGCTGTGTATTACCCCGCATACATTCTGCCCCTAACGAGATCGGTTGTATAAACGTCACTCGCCGAGGTTTCGTAAAGCTTGGCGAAACGGCGGAGCGCGCGAGCGGCTGTTTTATCGGGGTGAACCTCAGCGTTTTCCTGCATGGAGACCGCTGTAGCTTGCGCAGAGCGAGGCCAATCCAGCTATAAAGTTGTCTCCACTGCGTAGTAAATTAGTTGTTTCGTTTGACTTCGAAATTAAGGAAGGGAAGTATGGAAATATCTGCTCGCCGCACTGTTAACTGTCTGCTAACACCTGAGCGGCGGTCAGCGGTAGGAGCAGGGTTAAGGAGAGGCGGAGGAGGAAAACGATGGATAGGGTAGAGCACGAGAAAGGAGACTATTTAGCATATATTGCACGGTTGGGTGAAATGGATGGAGCGCGACTATGTAAACACGAACATAAGCCACAGTTCGCTCGTGGAGTACCACTTCGGCGAAGTGTTCGTAGCCCTCACGGTGTTTCGTTGGTCATCAGAGAAGCACTCGCTCTCTCGATCTCTCTCTCTCTCTCTCTCTGGTCATCATCAGCAGAGAGGTTATACACCGGCGCGTCGCACTTTTTCGAGGAGCCCCAAACCGCGCTGTTATATAGCGATGACTTCGTGTCCCAGTCTTCGCGTCGGTTCCGCGCGTTTTGTATCGACGGCGTCGTCTGGCGATGTGCGGCGAGCCTGCTGCCAGAGGAGGGGATGGGGATGGACGCCGCCGATCATCGCTGAGCGACCGACTCCCTCCCTCCTGCCGAGCGCGCACCCACGCTCGGCGTTGCCGCGAGGCGGGGAAGCTCGCCTCTGCGCGGGGAAGTCGGGGACAGCTGGTGCGCTTTCGTGACGGCTGGTCGATGCTCGGCACCTGCTTCGGCGGCGCTATAGCTGCTTGGCTTTTGTCCGCCTCGTCGCTCGCTGGGCTGTGACGCAACGCGGCCTTCTCCGTCGCGCGCGATTTATATATATAATATGTGTGTGTTCCTTTCTTTCTTTCTTTCTTTCTTTCTTTCTTTCTTTCTTTCTTTCTTTCTTTCTTTCTTTCTTTCTTTCTTTCTTTCTTTCTTTCTTTCTTTCTTTATTCCTTTCCCTTTCTGTCTTTGTTACGGATATAGATAGACAAGTGCCTTCCCGCGTTATTGTTTACACTGACCCGGTCTGTACTGTGCGGCGTCGGCAGTGCTACGAGAGTGAGCGCGCCAGGACCGCTTTGTCTCCCAGCGCCGATGAGTGCATGGTGTGCTGCGAAGAGACGGAGTCGCCCGCCCCGCACACCTACGACGAGATGTGGAGCTGACGGATGATGGGGGTCACCTTGCGATCGCGCGATGCCAGTCGTCGCCGCGTCTTCGGTGTCGTCTTTCCGCGGCCAAAGTTATTCTCGCGGATGAGCGAACGGCGCGGATTTAAGAAGTGATGCAGTTTTTTTTTTTTTCACTTCGTTTATTATGCAGTACACATGTATTACCCGCGAGCCAGGATTAAATGAGGTGGATATACCTGTATATAGCCTCCTGACTGGGTCCTGACCCCTCCGGATGCGGCAGCTGTAACAAAAAACGTTAGCCAAGTACTAGTAAATTCAGTAAGCGTTATGCGAACACTATTTGTACAAAATCAGTAAGCTGCAATGGCGTAACTCGTGCTATACGCAAGATACAAAGAAAACAAAAGGACGCGGTACCAAGATTTGCTTACATAGAATCATTCGAGAAAATGAGAGACCATGACATTTGCGCGTGAAAGATAAGTGAAATTCAAAAGCATCTTGGGACATGTGGGGAGCAATGCTAACGTATGTGACTGCAGGAACACCAATCAATGGACCGCCATCGTGTTTCGTTGACTGATTTCGTATAAAGGTGCGATTCATCTTCCACTGCAGTGAAACGATGGCTCACATCTCGAAAATCGAATCAGCCGCGCAGATATGTGGCCTGTAATTCTTAAATTCGATTTCTTTCTTCTTCTTTTTCCCCCCGTTATTTTCGCAGCGCAGGTCATATAAGGCCGGGTTATGTAAGGCCGGGTTACCAGAAGGCCGGTAACCCGGCCTTCTGCACGGGTTACCGAAACGCGAAGCGACCTGCTGCAAAAGCGTGGTACGTCGAAACCGCTTGCACAAACATCCATAAAGCTCCGGCCGTGATTTAAGGACGAACTCTGGTCTTTCTGGCCTATCTCCGCGAGCGCCAGCTAGGCTTTCTTCTCTCGAACTCTGTAAAATAAAGCAGGCGCTTAGTCTGCTCGAAATGAGTTGAAGTTAAAAGAAGATGAGGAGAGGATCTACCTTCCGCTTCTGTTCGTCGTCTTGTTGTGCAGTGCCTGAAAGAGTGCAGTTGGGGCTGTGCCCTGCCTGGTTACAGGTCGTTCGTCTCTCGTTTCTTTTTTATTTTTTTTTCTTTCGCCGGCCTTTAACGGTTTTACAACGGCGAGCCGTAAACGTCACGTAACGCCGAGCTAATGGCTAGGGCTCTCTAATAGCCGTTGTAACTGCCTTCCTGTGCGCGCGTGCGAAAAAAAAAGAAAACAAGAAAGGGGTCGTAATTCGTATACAGAAACGGCCAGTGTGTCCTCGTAAATATGTGTCCCCCGTCAGATACTTATTGTCACGGAAAACGACACCGGCGTTTTGCCTTCACACTTGCGTTGGCGACTCCAAAGACGACGAGAGGCTAAAAAGGCAAGGTGTGCCTCGTATGACTCGCACGGGAAGGAGTAAATGTTGACACATTCTCTCGGTAACAGCATTTTTTCTCCGCGCCGACAACGAGGGGTCGATGAAGGGGTGGGAGAGGGAGTGTCGGGAGGGGAGGGGGGGGGGGGGGGCTATAAGTGCGCCCGTTTATTTTGGTGCTGTTCCGAAAGGGTTGAAAAATGTGCCCGTCGACCCTAAACACGCCCGGTCTGAGAGAGAAAAAAATATTTAAAAAAAAGCGTTTCGTTTTCGCTGGCGTGTCCTATTTCAAACGCGTATATGGGTATACCCTCGCGGCGAGCTGTTTTGTGTAGATATCCGATATGGCCGCCGATGAATTGGAAGCTGAGAATGAGGAAAAAGTGTTGCTATAGCTGCAGGCGGGACCTGGCGTAGCCGGTGACTGATCCACCCGAACATCACTTATCAAGTGCGGTGGCCGTGAGGACCGTCACATTACATCGCGGGTGTATACACAATGGCATCTCGTAACACTGTGTAATAGTTAACAGTGGCGCGAGGATGGATTTGAACCGGGGCGCAACCGGCGCCGTGACATCCATTTCACGTCGACCCACACGGCTGACCATTCACACTGTGAGTAGGTCCGTATCCCGGAGTATATCCAGTGTTCCTCGCGGAAACGAAATGTCACATGCTCTCGTGTGTGGTGCCCATCTCGCGCCAAATTTAAGACGCTCTAACAAATGACGGTCGATGTCACCAATAGATTGACATTGCGCACACGACGATGACGCGCGAAAGTGCTGTCTCGGACCAGCCACGCTGGAGTATTCCCAGTTAATGCTTCGAACCTCTTGGAAGAAAGCGTTGTGCGTGCCCAAGCACGAGCGTTTTGAGAGCGTAAGCGGCCAACTTCGGGCACAATTCACTTCACTTCGCGCGAACTGGAGGCGTGACCAATCACTCGAGGCCGCTAATTTCAAAGAATGTATCCGAATGGGGACGACCGACCGGGTGCGGGGATTATACGAGCCGCGTTTCTCGTTCCTTCCGCTTCCACGTTGGGCTTCTCCTCCGCGCTCGCCGCATGAGCGGTGAAGAAAGCTTCGCCGAAGCTGCGCGTCAAGTGCTCGTTTCTCCCTCTTCGCCATTTTTTCTTTTTTTCGACGATTCTGTTTTCATTTTTTTGCTGTCGTTTGTTTAAGAAGTGCAGACAAACAGGAAGGTAGGCTACATCGGAACTGGCTATCCCAAGACACAGTTAAGAAATTAAAACTACGCATTTCCCCACGCATATGCACACACCATACCACAAACACACAAACATACTCAGATTAAATAAAAATTGAACCTAATTGTAACCATATTTGCTCCCACATGTGTACATTGTTGTCGCTGATGCCGCTTTCCGTTCGGCTGCAGCCTTCATTCAGACTAGTTCGCTGCCCTATGTTTCGATCTTTCTAGCGTTCATATCAATTTCACGGTAGGGCGGGCGAGAACGCTTCGCCAAGTACCGAACGTGGCGGGCGAGTTCTGTTTTTAAGACGTCTCCTTCAAAGTCGATAGCTTGCTCTTGTTTCTGGAAAGCGTCGTTCCTCGCTTTCTGCGGCGATCTATACGCTCCGGGGTCATAAAGCGCGACTCGCGCTGCGATCAGGGCTAAATAATAAGGCTTTGAACGAATTCGAGCCACTTAATGCATATGTAAGCTTTCTACACTTTGGCAGTAGTGATAGGGAGTTCTAGAAATAGGGGACCCTTAGTTAGGGGACGCTATCGGCCAGGCGTACAAAAGAACGCAAAGAAAGTACCGAACAACGCAAAATGATTACAATGAAGTTTAGGTTTTCAGGTACGCAAACCCATTTGGGGGACGCTATTTCTGAAGCTCCCTAATGTGTGACAAAGTGCATGCACTTCGTTATTTCGGTGCTGGCGCCATCGGGATAAGTTTGCTGGTTTCATCCTTTTATTCGACAGTGTTTCTTTTAGGCACACGGTAGTTACGTTTTTTGTTAAGAACGCTTAATTATTACACGTAGCTTCGCGTTTTCCACCCCCCCCCCCTTTTTTTTTTCTTCTTCTCTTTCTACTAGCTAAATGCTCGACGGTACTGCCTCTTGCGCCATCACCGCGATTTCACTTTCGAAAGTTCCATAAATTTTCTTTTAATTGTATCGTCTTTTCTTGCCTCGCGCGCGCTACACCTTTGCGCAGTGTGGCGAAAGACAATTCCGCAAAGCGTTCACCCGGATAAGACTACTATGTCTTTTAGCACTCTAAACGAAGGTACAAAAAAAAAAAAAAAAAAGCGCCTTGCTGGTACCGGAATCGGTCGCCTCCAAATACACCTCGGAGCCCCTCGCCTAAGTGCGTGCTTCTTGTTTTACGCCCGGTGGGGCGCCTATATAGCGTCGGTTTTGCTAAATTGCTCCGGGGATGACGGCGATGCCGATTTTGGCTGGCGGAGTATAGAAACTCCATTGTAGATAAATAGACAAATAAAAACGAAATCAAACCGCTTAGCGTTACTTGAAGCTAAATTCAGAAACTTCGTGCGTTCTAAGTGCATGAGGTCGCAGCAGCCCTCTGCTGTAGGGGTCTTGTAATATATATATATATATATATATATATATATATATATATATATATATATGTGTGTGTGTGTGTGTGTGTGTGTGTGTGTGTGTGTGTGTGTGTGTGTGTGTGTGTGTGTGTGTGTGTGTGTGTGTGTGTGTGTTCGGCCGAAACATCGAACAATAATTTCTTCTTTTTACCAACGTGGATTTCTTCGAATAACTATGCTAGCTGTCAGGAACACTCTTACCTTTCATCTATACACATTTAGTACGGGGTCAAACTCGAAAATCCCGTTAAATTGGTCATCGATCGCGCTTCTTCGAAACTATATGTGCTCGAAAGTTATAGGCATGCATATATAGCGTGCGCGAATACGACGCTATAGCTGCATGCCGGCTCGAGCATTCAGTCTCGCGGCTTCGCGAGTCGAAGACGCACTCCTCGCCGGGCATGGGGGACGCGTTGGAGCGCGAGACAGGCCCGTTCTCTCTGGTCCCGGTATTAATGCCCCCCACCCCACCCAGCCATTCCACACTCGAGGCTCAGAAGTCGGCGGGGCCCCGACTGCGGTGTTGGGGAGGGTATAGGGACTCTGGCAGAGTCCCACGCGCGCGCGCGTCTGCGTTCTGCGCCGGTTTAATTTTGGCCTCCCGCAGAGAAAGGAGAGGCCCCTCGGAGCAGTTTTTGTTCGGCCCCTCAAGAAGAACGCCTGCGGTTCGTCTCTTCTTGTTCTTCTTGACCGCCTGGCCTTTGGCTCGGTAGACTGCGAGCGCGGGAAGCGAGGTTTTGCGGGAGCAGCGGCGGCGCTATATAGCTGGACCGCGTTTGTGAAACACCCGGCGGCGTCTGTGCCGTCTCGAGAGCGCGAGGTCGCGGGTGCGAGTCCGTGGCATTTGTGACGCAGGAGAGCGCATGCTCGATGTGGAAATGAATCTGTGCGGGATTCGCGGATGCCACTCTAATCATCGACACGGGCGCGCCTCTGGTGCGCGGTGTCAATTTGTGGCTCTCACAACGCCATCCTCGCCCCTTTATGTATATAGACGGATGCCGCCCGAAGTCGTATTGAAATCAGTCAGCCAGACGTTAAAAAATTAAACTAAATTCAGGGGTTTCACGTACCAAAACCACGATCTGATTATGAGACACGCCGAAATATAGTTTGAATTAGTTTTATTTAATGAATCTGTAACAGAAATAAGCGAATTGGCAAAATGTCGACCACCGTAAACCACGTGGTCGGTTGGGATTGTATTGACTTTTTTACTTTTTTTGTTTCGCCATATACCTCGAGTTAAATATCGCTCTTACAGTGCGCTTTTTGTAAACATCGAATATAGCATTGAGACACGTTACTTAAGTTGTACCTAAGGAGTCTATACGCTGTATGGCGCGTGACTGCACACATACACACACATACACACACACACACACACACACACACACACACACACACACACACACACACACACACACACACACATATATATGTGTGTGTGTGTGTGTGTGTGTGTGTGTGTGTGTGTGTGTGTGTGTGTGTGTGTGTGTGTGTGTGTGTGTGTGTGTGTGGTGTGTGTGTGTGTGTGTGTGTGTGTGGTGTGTGTGTGTGAACGAGAAGAAAGGGAACCGAGGGGCCCGATTATTATTAATCATATCATAAGCCACAAAACAATGACACCAAGGACAACATAGGGGAAATTACTTGTACTTACTAATTTCCCGTATGTTGTCCTTGGTGTCATTGTTTGTTGGCTTCTTATGATATTATATAGACGCTCAGTGCGGGCAAGTAGAAGCACATATGTGAAGCAAGTCGATCGAAATCGACCGGAGGCTGCATGAAATGGAATATATATATGAGGCGAGTTATATGCAGAAGCGACACGTGAACACGCTTTTGTGCCTTCTTGCGAGATATACGCACGCGAGCGAGATGAAAGCCACGGCATTGCGCCGATCGTAACAACGTTGCCCGCAGCGTGTTATGTATCGGCAATCACGGCACGCTTCATCTATTAATGCTCGAGGTGAAGGGCTGGCTGCGCTGCCAATCAATACGAGGCTGGCTGTCCCTTGGAACTGAAATCTGTCCCACCCTGCTGAGTATAGTCACTCTCCGTGGACTCGGCTGTGCACCTCCGTTTGTGTGCGCGACGATATACAGATGGTCGATGCGTCGGCTAAACGGCCACAGCGTCGCCGATACACTCCGTGCCACTTCCTGCCAGTCTAAGTGGACACTCACGTGGGCACTCCCTCCCTCCTCGTTGTGAATATATTGATGCTCGAGCAGTTCGTGTTCCTCGTATAGTATAAGCCTGACGCCGATTGCTCACGCCTGATTAGGGCAAACAATACGCTCGATTGTTCATACACGATAAAGCAAACCATACTGTTTGCCAGTATACCGTATATATACGGCTGAAGTCACCGTGATAGCGATTCCGGAGTTTGTCGACACAAAACTGCAGTGTATAACTGAGGCTCTCTCATTTGCCTGCATGCGGTATTCGCCAGGGAAAGGCGTTCTCCTTATCATTGCGGGTTCGGTCATTTCCATCAGAGAGAGGTTGCGTATGTCTGTTGAAGCTGTCGCCCCGTCGAAAGACTTAAGACACGCGCCAGCGGATGTTGCCTGCCTGCCTGTTGTCGATCGATGCAGATCGACATTTGACCGGCTCTTCCCTGTCTAGCTTTGCACGTTCCTTTTCTTCTTCTCCTTCGGCCTTATCGCCTCTTACACTAATCTCTTCGGGTTTGCTTGCAGCGTTGGAAAGAGGAAAGCGAGCGCGTTTCCTTCTTGATTCGGCGCGCGACAGCTTTTTTTTTTTTTTTTTTTTTTTTTCTATAGGGGCAAAGCCGAGAATCGCCCGTTGAACCAAACACTCGACGCGATAAAACGAGAACGGGTGAGAACACCCTGCCAACAGTGGAAATCCCTTCGCCCTGAAGCGTTGCAACAGCGTCACCTATTTCACGCCCTCATCCAGCTTTATTATTATCATTTATATATATTGTAAGCACTATTAACGTGCTTTCCTTTTTGGAATAAAAAGCGCTTGACAGCTTGGTCGGTCTCGGTCTTATAATATATATATATATATATATATATATATATATATATATATGTATGTGTGTGTGTGTGTGTGTGTGTGTGTGTGTGTGTGTGTGTGTGTGTGTGTGGTGTGTGTGTACAACGTTAAACTTTGTCAGATCGCACTGTGCATTGCAGTTCTTCTGTGTGACCTCTTATATTAGCCTTCATACGCAGGCGTACGCCCTAAATGAACTGATTAATCGCATGCCATCATTGGCTCAGTTATAGCGTGCACGTAACAAAAGATGAAGCGCCTTCTCGCTGAATTGAGAATCGAAGTGGTGGTCTGCCAAATTTGGTGACGGATAACGGTGAAAATTCCGGAGGCAAAAACGGGGCTTGAGCGCCTCCGTGTATATGAAGAATTCCTTAGGTCGTCTTCTGAGTACCATCAGACTCTTTATTTGCCCTGCAAAACCAGCTGCACGAGCTACCATGTCTGTCCTCGTGCACGTACTGTAAAATAATTTACACACATAAAAGTAAAAAAAAAAAGTGTAAATACGTATATCACTCACTCACACGCACATTTACGCCCTCACATTTAAGGCTGTAAATCAATCTATAACTCGCACTCTTACACCCAAAAAGGCTGTAATGTAAGGGTGTGAGTTATGTACCTATTTACACTTTTTTTTTACTTTTAAGTGTTTAAATTATTACAGTGTAGACTGACTCCCCACTTAGGAATGATGCATGGGACGTATGACATCGCAGGAAAGCGGCGGTGGAACGTCGGAGCGTTTCGTTCTTTTTTTTTTTTTTTTTTTTTTTCGCGGCAGACCGGGCGTCGTCACTGCCCATCATTGTTGGTACGCGGAGCGAAGCAGCCTAGCTGTCCGAATGGCTGATCCCCGTCACACGAACACCCTATACTCGGCTTGTGTCAGTGTATGTACTTACTTGTCGATGTCAACGCACATCGAGCAGTTGCCATAGCCGTCACTTTCAAGCGCGCTCGACTTTTATCCTGTTGTTACAACTCGCACGTTTCGTGCTTCGATCGGTGGCTGCCGTAAATGCTCCCGCGTGACTTTCAACCGATATCGAAATTCGCCCGCGTGAACAGGGCCGGGCGTCTTGTCGAAGCGTCCAAGGAACGTATCGCGCCAGGAAAACGTTAGGTGTGGTTATATAGGCCTCTGGCACGCGTGGCCACCTCGAGGCATAGCTCCTTGTTTTGGCGTCGCCTTCCCACACTTCGCGCGTAAATTGGCTCTGCGCTGGTGTGGCCACCGCGTGTGTGTGTGGAATAGGAGGAGGAGGAGGAGGGGGGAGGGAGGGAGGGAGGGGCGGCGATGCGCAGCCGGGGGAGAGGCCCCTTCTTGGCACGGCACTGCAGCAGTGGCGCAAAGCAGCAGCAGCAGCAGCTAGGGCTGCATTGATCCGGCCGGCCCGGGGTCCCCGTGGCACAGTTTCGGCGCCCTAGCGCGCAGCGGCGCTGCAGGCTGCGCGTGGGGGGGCTGTGTGTCCTCCCCCCCCCTTCCTCCCACCCACTCTCTTCCCCGCGACTGCGCGCGCGCACCCTTGGTCGCCTCGGGTCCTCGCCGCCGTCGATTCGGGGGAGCGCTTGTTGGTGGTGGCCGTGAGAGCGGCGGCGGCGGCGGCGTCGTTATTACTCTCCTCCCGAAGAAACTCTTCTCACACTGCCATGTCCCCGTCGTCGGTCGACGTCGTACCCGGCGCGGTGGTCCTCCAGGAGGTGCTGGTGGTGGTGGCGGCGGTGGCTTCGTGAATGCTGGCGGCAACCCCTTCCTCTCCTGCCCCCTACGTCGGGACCTGTCGGGACTTGTTGTGGTGGTGACGCAAGAGTCGCGCGTGTTGTGGTGCTTTCCTTAGCAGCTTCCTCTCGGCGTTACGCGCGCGCTGTGTGCCTCCTCGTCGATCGCTTTCGGTTCCTGTGAGCGCGAGGGCGCGAGGAAGAGGCGGAGGTGGTGACGGTGTTGTTGTTGTTGTTTGTTGTTGTGGCCACCCTGCGACCGTGCTGGTGGTATCCTCCACCACCGCAGCGCCTAGCAGCAGCCGCACCAGCTCTGGCCCGCGCTTGGCCGCGGGCAGGTGTCATGCCGGTTGGACCAGCGCTGTCCAGCGCGACTACGACAACATCGGTGAGAGGCTCACAGCCACCATTTCTCGCCGTTCGGTCGCGGTCAGGCGCCGCAGTGCGGATTGCTCTATAATGGCAAATAGGAACAGCGGCTTTGTTGTGGCCGTCTAATGGTATATATCGGAATTCCTAAGTTCGCTTGCAAGTGCCGGTGAGAAATCAACTGTTACGTAACCTTTTATTTACTGTCCCGCGAGCCTCTCGCCCCCGAAGGCGAGGTACTTTTCACAACCCTGTGCAGACATTTTTTAGGTGGTGAAAAATCGTTCGGCGTACGTCAAGGTGGTTCTTGTGTCACACCGGAAAAGCCAGAAGTGTAGGCAACTGGGTTACCCGATTTCAATTTTTTTTATCGGTAACGGCATTAGTTAATACAAAGGAGCAGAATCGTTGAACGATGTCGCTATCGATTGGCCGGAAATACGGCTTAGAACGTTACAGTCTAACCCCGATATATCAAATCTGAAGGGGTTCACAGAAAAGTTCGATATATAGGTATTTCGATATATGAAATAAAGATTGTGTAAAATTTTTCAAGGGTATTTTACTGCTTTTCGTTATACAGAACAATTCGTTATACGTGGGTTCGCTATATCCGGGTTCGACTGTATAGCCTAGGCGAACTTTGCCGGTCAGTCAGACCTGTCGTTCTTTACGGCGGACGGTACCTCCTTCCTCCTACTTACCACGCTGTTAGACAATACTTTCGTAGCGTCGCGATTATTCGAGCCTGAAGTGACAACTTACGCAACGGCTTTGTCGCTTACGAGTGATTTCGACTGTGACTGCTTTTGTTTGCTGAAGTTCTGCGGATATCTTGGTTTCTCCATCTCCGTTATAATTACAATATTACGTTGTACCAATTTCAACTTTCCAAAGCGCGTTACTGACGTGGCTTAGACGGAAGAAACATGTAAGAAGAACACGGCGCTACTTCCAACTGGCGTTGATTGAAGGGTGAAGAAACACAAATTGTTGATTGAATTGTGAAGAAACACAAGATGGGTTGGTCGCGTTTCACTAGTGCCCTATATACAAGTGCATGGCACATATTAGGGAAACGGCAGCCATTTCACAACTATAGTTTTAGTGTGTGAGAAGGTTCAATGCACGCTCGTGGAACTTATTGACGTCCTGTGTGGACAATTCACCGGACTGGCTCACGGACGTGTGTTCACAAATGAACATACCGCCGATATTTTCTGTACTGTAGAGAGAGAGAGAGCGACAGATTTATTGAGCAGTTTAGTATACCGGGGTGGATCCGTATACGGATCCACCCCGGTATCTTCTGTAGTATACTTCTGTAGAAGTGCCAGTGAAAGGATTGCATCTGGCGTTAGAAGTATATGCTCGCTGTTTGATGATGAATGGTGAAGTGTGCGACCTCGAGCAGTTACGGAGGGGACTGCTTGCACTCGTACTATCGTATAATGGAAGGAAAGAGATGCCGATAGAGACCAGGATACTCAGAGGCCAACGCATCAACGATGTATACCTCATGTCGATAGCGCACGAGCATCACCGCGCCTTAGCGCTGGTGACGAGTGGAACAAACTGCGACTCGCATAAAACAGAGTCGGTGCACTGCTTTTACCCTGTTATCATTGCTGTTGCGGTATACACGGTGTCCCAGGTAACATTAGTCTAGCTGGTAACGGAAATCGAACATTTAAAAGAAAAGGGACGGTTCAAGATACTGTTATAAGACCTGCGGTGTTCGGTCGTCACACCTCTGACGGCCGAACACTATATATATATATATATATATATATATATAGCCTGGTCTGAAAATCATGCCTTGCGTCGTGTTCTTTCAATGTGCTTTTTTTTTTTTTTTCCGTTGAAGAGTTTGGCTAAAGTTAACTGGAATACCCTATATTGGCACCCTTCTTTTTTTGTGGGACGCAGCATTGATGACCTCTTGACGCCTGCGGGGAAATGCGTTGGCGAATCTGTCTATACTTCGTTGATAGTCACTTGCCGTATAAATCATACTAATTAGCGGCATATGCAGAGGTGTGCGTGAGCGGCGTGACCTTGGCTTCGGTCTGCAGTTTGTGTGGACGCGGCTTTTGGCAAGTTAAAGAGTAGAAGGAAATAAGAACTGTCTTGGGGGGGTTGTTGAACGCCCTCCACCTCAGCCGCCTCCACATAGTCAACAGACCATATTCAAGGGAATATATTTTTAGAAGAAACCCTTCGGAAACATTGGCCTGAATTTGCCTTTTCCGGTCATTCCTTCCTTTGGGGATACCGTACTGGGTTAGAGCCACAGGAACGTTCGTGATGCCCTCTGCAACTTTCCGCGCGAGACAAGAATGCTAAAATTGTTCATTTTTCCTTCTTATGCTCACGTAATTTTTGCTGCAATATTTCGACATCTTAGCTTTCATATCTGTCGCAGTTTACGTTTTGTTTCACAATTAAGAACAATAATATTTTCACTGCTCGATTCATGTCCGACCCCCCATATATAGTGGGTTGCGCCATTTCACTAAGGAACAAGAACAGGACCCTTATACAGTCAGTCTATCGCTGGAGGACATTTGGAGCTTAAAAAACAAGTTTTATTAAGAGCAGTCTGTGCTGAGACATCAAATGAGCTCGCTCCAGCGTCGGAGGAAAGTGAGTTTGTCCTTTTCTGCCGCTGAATTTGCCGTTTCCGCGTCGGTAACTTACCTGAAACCGAAAAGCCGTTTGCCTCTCTCATAGCCGTGGAGCTCTCTCTCATAACTTCGTCGAGCGCGGAGCGATCACCAGCCACCCGGCAAAGTCTCTTCTCCCGGTCGTCTTCCTTGTCCCGCACTTCTCGTATCATCTCCGCTGGGTCCCGCGCCAGCAAAGACGACCCGGGCGGTGACGTGAATAAGCGGGCGGCGTGGTCATATTTCAGGTATATTGCGGATGTTCTGTGGAACCTCGCTGCATGCAGTGTTGAGCAATCGATCATCGATGTTATCCGCGCTGTGCCATCATGCGCGGCGGATATGCGCGTTGCTATAGGCAACAACGGAACCTCGCTGTTGTGTTGGCGGTGAAAGTATTTATTAAAGGGGAAAAGGATTTTTTTTTTTTTTTTTTAAGGAAACGGTGGGGTGGGGAGCTCCTCAACGGTAAAGGTTTTAGAGCATATACTATACTGGTCATGCTCTGGAAACAGCGTCGCATATTTTGTATAGTCTGTACGTATATACACACTTTTGTGTGATACGTTGCTTCGAGATTGGCCCGTGCTCTGAAACGTTTAATTTTTTTTCTTCTCATGTCCTCATCCGTGAGCGCGTGCTTAGGAGAATGGCGAACTGGGCCGGGCTGGTGACATTTCACGTACGGGGCCGCACAGAGGGAGCACACGAAAACGACGAGACCGCTTGCGCGCGTGTCTAATTTATTAACGGGAAACTAATTTTAAAGTTACCAAGCATAGGCTTTCACGGCCACGCTGAAAGTCCGGGTGTCCTTAGCCTGCGGTTGGCGTGTTCCTTGGTTGCGTGTCCTGTTGTGTAGATGTGTTGAGTGTCTCGTCTCGGTGATATCTTGAGGAGCGAATATTGCGGAGCAAATTTAACAAAGTTAATGCATAATTTTATGTGCAAAGCTTGGTGATAGCTAAGCAGAATCAATTCGGAAGATGCGAGCAGCGTTTGCAGATGACGATGTGGTCACGAAGCAGATTAAAATGGGCTGCAACCGGCACTTCGAGAGGCCAGGCATCTGTGGAGGGTGAGCCCCGCTATGGGAGGCCTTCAACTATAGCCATAACGATGCGATTGTTTTACGTAGTGCGAACCGTATACGATAAGGAGACATCGTCGGCTTACGGTCAGAGAAGTTGCTCAACTGGGGATATATCAACAAAGATGCTGTGAATTCCTTTTTCAAAGACGATTTGAGCACGCAGCGTGTGCCAGCAAAATTTTGCCAAGGATTCCGACAGAGGATTTCGAAGATCTGGCAACTGCACCAGGATAGCACTCCCTGTTCGTGCGGCTCGAACGATTCCGTCTTTTTTGACACTGCACACAATATTTCAGTGTTTCGTCAAGCTCCCTAGTACCCGGACTTAAGCCCGCGCGACGTCTTGGCTGTTCACAAAAATCGAACGGCACCTGAAAGGAATGCACTTTTGAACCCTAGAGGACAGACACCACGTGCAACTGGACGGCTGTCCTAGCACCATTTCCCGATGAGGGGTTCCAGGACTGTTTCTAGAAGCGGGAAAAAAGCGTGGGCTCTGTGTGTGGAAGCAGTAGGGAACTACTTTGAAGGGGATTCGGACGATGGTAACACCAGGCGGATCGCTTCTATTTTTCCGGGAGCATGGTCTGATACTTTTCAGACGGCCAGCGAGCGAACTCGTTCAACGTATTCTCGAGAAGCAGAAAATAAATAACTTTTCGAACATGCAGGGAGTCTGTAACGACGACCAACGTATCGTGTAATCCTGAAGCCTTAACAAGTGTACAGTACATCACACCCTTAACTGCGTCGTATAAAAGCTGCAGCCCGGCAGCACCAGAACCTTTTTTGTTCCCGTTTTTGCCACATTGTGGTGCGAAACTGTCACGTTTTTTACTGTCGTTCGTGAATGGAAGTCGGACGCCTGCCCCCCCCCCCCCCCCCCCCCTAAAAAAAAAAAAAAAATTGAGCCGGCTTTGCTCGCGCAAGAAACGTTCGCAGGGGCTGTATGCTTTTGACAAACGGCGCGCGCACCATTTTCTCGGTGTTGGCCGAAGTGGCGCCGCATCGGCGGCGGAGGAGGCGAGGCTCCCGCTGTATCCATGCATTTTACCAAGCTCCATTGTTTTCAGAGTTGGCCGGATTTTACCCTCCCTTTACTTTCGCATCGGCATCGAGCGCGGCCTATCCCATTTGCGCGCCAGAGCTGCATGTGGCGGAACCAATTCGGCATTTCGGGGCGACGATGTTACGCGAATCCGAGCATCCGCAGCGTCTACACTCCACGCGGATGGCACTCTGCCAACTGGCCAACCAGTTGAGCGCGCCCGTTCGCAGCCCTGGTCATCGTTTTCTCGTATACGAAGCGGACGCGGCGCCGTTTATTTTTTACGCACTTTTTTTTTTTTTTTTGACACCGACAAACCCGTGGTGCGCTGTCCATATTTCATTGCCTCGTTACAAAGAGACGCGTAGTCGGTGCAAAAAGACGAAGAAGACGGGCAGTGCGCTCGCATGTTACCGGCTACTTAATGTCTTTGGTGGTGTACAATTTCCACTTCACCCTGCCTTATACTTTCTTTAAAGTTTTATCGTCCCTCCTCCTTTTAACCGCCAGCTTGTTGGCCAATTCCCTGTAGTGTTTATGCGCCACGGTATAAGGGAGCAATCATGCTATACCGCGCTGCATGCTTCTGTAGACTTGACAGATGTGTCGCATTATATAATCGGAGTCCTTCTGATTATACTAAGGCGTTCCGTGAAAAACATGGACGGACTGTGATATAATTGTTCCCTCCAGTGTCGGCCGCTGTTCACAGGCGCTTCGTTCCGTCTTGAAGCAGGGAACGGACAAGCGCGAACGTTTCTGAGCTCTAGGAGCTCGTGTTCCTTGTAGTTCGCTTTTAATACCGGGCTATACCGGAGCCGTGGGCAGTAAGCAACGGCGGTAGTGACATCTTGAAACGCTTTGTCCAACCATAACTCGTTAGAAATGCTTTCGTTACATGGTTGTTCTCGTCGAAAGGAAAGAAAAGCGGACTGCATCTTAACGGTTCTATCGCCGAATTTCGACAGCGGCAGTTTAACGGAATACGCTTGGTCGCTGCGATAAAGCTGCGTTTACTCCGGTTATACTGTACGCCACAAGATGGCGGCACCAACTCAGCTGTTCGCGCCTACGTCACCGCGGTAGCCTACATGCGTATTGCATAAACTGTCGTATGCTTACGGACAAGCCAAAGCTCTACTATCGGGTGGCGGCGATACGTCATTGCTGCGACAGCCACCCGCGTGACGTCATCTCGTTAACTATACGGGACGTGATGGTATAACTGATGGGAAGTGTGCCCTGCTCGCAAGTTCCGTCCACTAGTGCTCGTTTAGCCAATCGGCGCTCGTTGCGTTGTCGGCGATACTGATAGATTACATCGGCCGCAGGCCGTTTGTAAATCAGACCTTGACCGCTATAGTTTCAGGGCCGGCATAACGTATAAGAAATAATTTCGCTTGATTCGATTCCTTTTGTTATCAGGCGCTCACGGCCGCGGCCAATTGGAACCACTGGCGAAGCACCGAAAAAAATACTGATTGGAATATAATCGGTACATTCCTAACCATTATTTTACTTTTCTTTTCCACTGATGTCATATTATCAAGCGTGTAAGCGAGAACTTAGATCTACAGTTGGCCAATCTTGCGCCAATCTGGTATAGCTTTGGTCAATTTTGACTTCGTTGTTGTTGTGGAAGATGTCTTTCGAGCGAGATTTGTGCAGCAGAGCAGCCTGCCTCCTGGCAGTATACTCCAGTGACAGGCCGCTTTTTTCTTCTTTTTTCTAAATTTTCCAGTTACGAAACGCACGGCATTGACAGTCTATAGTTGGTAGCGTAACGTTGCGCGATTGAACAATGGAAAGAGCGCAGGGAGTCTCTTTTCGCGGCGTTTTAATCGCGTTTCAATTGGCGACACGAATGCATGTTTAACGAGGGCGGGCGTGTGATGCAAGATGAGCCGTGCGTGTTACGCGCACCGTGTGCGAATGGCAGTTTATTAGTAAACACTGGGTGTAGCTATATTGAGAGAGAGGGAGGGAGGGGGAGAGAGTGCTCCCTTTCTCGGCACCCTGAACGGGCGCCTTATCGACCCGGGCGGGTTTTGCGTCCTTGTGACGGCCGGCGTATATAATATATACAAAAGGCTGACTCTGGGCCTCGTAACGAGGGCCTGCAGCCGCCTGGGCTAGCCCGGGCCCGGGGCGCACCCCTGGCTGTCGCAGGGCGCGCCGTTGGCTCGCGTCGTTGTTGCGGGGGCGCTCGCTGATTTTGTGTTGACTCGCTCCGCTGGAGCGTGAAATTTGCGGGCTTGCCAAGTTTGGGCTGCGCGGAATCTCGGGTGGGTATATATCGTATACGCACGTGCGTCGGGCGCGCGCCCCTCTATAGTTTCGACTGCTCGCGCCTCGGTTATGTAGATTCTGTTCCGTGTCGGTATAGAGTTGTGAACACGTACGCCCCCTCGCGATGGCGTTATTGGAGCTCGTAATCCGAAACCACACAAATTATAGTTAATCCCGTCAAAGAAGTCAAAGAAACGTTTGTGTCTACTGTCCCTTGCCGCCATTGAGGCGACGTCTGGAAGAGACGTTCTAAGCAGGCGACTCGTTGCTTTCGCTGAGGTTGGGTGTGTGTGTGTGTGTGTGTGTGTGTGTGTGTGTGTGTGTGTGTGTGTGTGTGTGTGTGTGTGTGTGTGTGTGTGTGTGTGTGTGTGTGTGTGTGTGTGTGTGTGTGTGTGTGTAGGCGCGCGCGCGTGTGCGTCACCTGACTTGGATAAACGTACGTACGTACTCCTTCACTAAGCTCTTTCAAGAGGCTAATATAATCGATTTCCCATCATTTTGATGGATGCGGCTGGGGCTGAAAGCTGCTCTTCATCTAGGCAGCTTGGCAAGAGCCCATAGCCACATCTGTACAAAGCCGTCAGCAATATCGTTGACCTTATACAGTGGCATTCAGAGGAGTTCAGATTATAGCTAAAGGAATGACTTGTTTTTTTTTATCGGAAGAAACAATTGTATATGTACAGAGCGCAGTTGAGAGGTGATGCACCTAATGGAGTTGAATATTCTGGGACGTAAATATACATAAACAAGCGCCCTTATTTTTAAAATTTGTTTATTAGTGCACTGGTGTCGATGGCTATTAAAGTATACCGTGTTGCGTACTCAGTCAATAATATAGTATAGACATGTATAGTTCGTGAATTGGGTCAGCCTCAAAGGCGTTACCGCGATGCCTATACGTGTCTCCTCTTTGGGCGAGCGCGTGGCAGCTAATTTTGTTTAGTTCCTTGGCCTGCGGTGCGAGGAGGTCTTCGTTGATATAACATTCCGTGGAGCAGGCTTGTTGATCTCATTGGTTTATTATATGCTTTCTGAAAGAATGTAATGTGCAGGGTTAGCCTATACTAAAGGTAATTTACAGCGTGCAGGCTTGTGCCAATAGCAGGGGAACAAAAAGGGAGGGAGCGGTTTTAATAAGAGCCTAGTAGCTGAGTTGGACGGTGAATTCGATAAATGACAAAGAAAGTACCCGCGGTTCTGCACCACTATACTGGGTGTGATTTTTATTTTAGAAGTATAGAAAGCCATAGAAATTGAATTATAAGCTTTTTATTTCGGGTATTAATACATCTTTCGTGTTATACTGTGCGCAGAAATGGAAACAGTTGCCGTAAAGACCTCCTCTATAGCCGTAAAGACCGCCTCTAGCGGTCCTTTCACATATGTGTACTTTCCACATCCTACGAGCGCCATACACTACGGCTACATATATACAAGTCGTCCCATGGTCCACCCAGTGCGTCTGTACGTAAATAGCAGCCGCTGGCGGCGTTCCCGCTGATCCCCTGACGCGATTGCGCTGCGCCTAATCCGCTGGGAGCGCGACGTTAATCGCTGCGTCCGCGGAACCGTCGACGAGCAGCTGACGACAGCCCGTTACCGAAGCTGCGTGCTGTCCGCCTCTGCTGAGTGTCGCAGTCGCGACTTCGGTTGTCGGCGTTCCCCAGTGGGAGCGTATAGATTGACGTTGGAGCGCGTACGCCTTTTGCGATCACGCGTGTCGCCAGAACCTTGCGCGACAGCGTGAAGCAGCGTTGTGGCTCGACGTCACGGAGGAAAGAAAGACTGTAGGAGGGCCGGAGCACGACGTCAGGCAGCTATGGTCTCTTTTGACGCCGTTGACTCTGACGCCGTTTACTGTAACGCCGTTGACTCTTGGGAAATAGGCCCTCCGTGATTGCTGGCCTTTTCAAGGCGTTGTGTGTACACATGACGGGCGCGGCTGGGTACTATGTGTACCCGGCAGTAACCGTACTGACGGGTACTGTGTGTCTCGGTCCCTGTGCTTTTTTAGCGCTGAGCTTTCCCAACCGTTCGACCATGAACCAACTCGCTCAAACAAACGTTCTGCTTCTGTACGTCTGAGGACATTTGACGATTCTCGCACGAGCGCTCATCGTGTTAAGCCATACATGCGTGCGGTTGCGCGCAGCTTGGCGGGCTGCATGCAGTGGTCTGATTTGGCCGAGGATTGCCCGATGAAGAGGAGGAAGCGCGTCGACGACACGAGTGGCCGGCAAGGTCGCGGCGGCTCGTGAGAAATGACTTCCTTTCGATGCTTCTCCTCTCGGTGGCCCGCTGTTTTCGCGAGTCGCTCGTGAAAGCGGCGTGGCTGAACGCATGGCCAAGCCAACAAAGCGAGCCTCGATGGAAGTGCCCAAGTAAGCACAAGCCGTGCCGCGCGCGGCTTGTGCTTTCAGTCGAAGCACAAGCACGTTTCAGTCGGAACGAATTTCAGTCGAAGAATCAGCAATTCGTAAAAGTCTTCAGCGAATTCTTCTAAAGTGCGTTTACGCAAAATCGTCACGGTTTGTCGTTACGGTAATCAGAACGCCTTCGTGGGCCGGGCCTTTTAGTCGACCTTCCCACGAGTGATATACGCATTTATAGCTGATTGTATTGTTGAGACCACCTTATACGCGAGAGAAGTCTCTCGGCACGCATCTAAAATACGTGTCGAAATTTCTGCGCAATATGATCCCTCGCAACGGAGTGATTTTTCACGACGTATGCAAACGTACAAGCGCCACTGACAAAAAAAAAAAGTGTTATTTTGTTAAAGACAATGGAATTGAGTGAACAGAAAGCAAAGGCGACTCAGTGACCGAGAAACGCGAAAAACACACATCGGACCGCGCAGCGCGGACGCAGCGTAGCAGACGACCGCGAACAAGCCATGTTCTGCTCCCACGTGACTGCCTTCTGTCTGTGACCTCACGACACGTACACCCACTGATCTGTACTACCTTTGCCCCTAAAGTGTAGATATCACTGCATACACTTTATGAGAAGCGAAAGCGAAATTTATTCCGGAAAAGTTATTGTAGTAAATTATCTGGTGCGCTGTGTGATGCTTTTCAGTATATATATATATATTTCATGGGGTTGCGAGATCGTGAACCTTCATATAACGGGGGGAGGGGATCGAAAATGTCTTTCACTACTGCTTTAAAAATTCAACATGTCAAGGTGTTTGACGATGTACGCATTTAGTGCGACGTGTGGGGTCCACCCACAGCCGTCCATGCAGGGCTTCGGTCCGCTGAATCGATCTCGTGCTGCACAGGGGGGCGCGCGACCACGAGTGCGATGGCGTCCGTGCGTAGCTACAGCTTCTTCTGTGACGGGGTTCATTCGTGGCCCTGGCCCGACTCGTCGCACCCTCTTTTTCAACGGTGAATTCGCGAAGTGGGCCTTTTCGGAGCGGCGCCGTTAAGGAGGGGCGGCCGCCGTCACGAGAGCAAGAAATCTGCTAGCGAAAGTGATAGAATGTCGTCTTTTTATTTTTTTGCATCGCCCGATAACCGCGCGTCTCGCTTCTGAACAGCGGGGAAGGGCTATAAAGATGTGGGCGCGCTTATACTTGTGCGGTTACAAGTCCAAGGCACAGTGCTCGAAGACTTGAGACGCAGACAAATTATCCGTCTCATCACTCTTGCTATGGTAAAAAAAAAAAGAGCGTTTCATTGCCTAAACACAGGGATCAAGACGCCACATAGTGTGGTGTGTGGCTTCGTTGACGCTGCATCCTAGATTTTCATTTCATCTAGCGGTTTTCGAAACTCACTTCATGGGTACCTTTCCCTCGTCCTTGACGACGCATGCAGCATGGACTAGATCAACTTAGCGTTAGGTTTACTCGAACGCGTTGACGGCAAGAATGCATGACTAAATCACTTCCGCGCAATTCCGCAGGTATCTGACTTCATATTCCGGGTGAATATACTTTAGGTAATAGTTGCCGAGTTAACTTTAAAAAAGATTGAATGCAATGCGCAATGTATTGTACAAGTGGTCCCTGCAGAATACGCTACATCGAAACTTGTAGGGCTCTACGAATCCAGAATGTACGTTCATCCGCACAACGTTCACTTTCTTGGCGTAATCTGAAGAATGGTGAGCGTACTCATGCAAACTCGGAACACATCTCTCAATGGCTCTTTCGTCGGAAGCTGCGCAAGTAGTCCAGTCATAAATGTCTCACTCCGCGCGTTTCGTGTTGCAGTTTTATATTTGGCCTCGGCGATGCTAGCTTTCTACGGCATAACTATAGTACTTCATATATATTGAGCCACAGCTTGTGGGCGTAAGGTTTCGTCGAATCGCGCATTATGTGTGCACCTTTGACGCGAACTATGTTTTGGTCGCGGGCGCGAGCGGTGCGCTGTGGCTGCTGGTCGCACAAACGTCTCACTGCGTTCGTTCGGTGGTATACGTATCAGACTTGCGACGCCTTCCGTGTCACAATCGCGTCACATTTTGCCGCATCGAATTACCACGCGGAACAATGCCACTAATTACTACATCGAAATTACATGCCAAGCATACCCAAGTCTTTCTTTCACGCGCGCGACGCACTACTTCTTGGTCGCGGATGCGAACATTGAGCTAAGCCTCACTAGGTTCTCTAGCCTTCGGCGCGTTGCCTGTTATGTGTGAAACGAAGTTATAATCTCTATAACCGCATTTCCTGAGCCGTTTTGGATTCCGGCATCGAGCGTGCTCTTCCGCGGATGGTCCGAAACTTCGTCGTCGACTGCTGGGTTCGAGCTCCTCGAGTGTATAGGCTTTGCAGATTAGCACATGTCGCTCGCTTTTGACCCCTTTCTTTTACCCCCGTGCAGAGTAGCGGGTCAGAGCAAACAAGCTCAGGCCGACCTCTCTGCCCGTCGGTCAAATAAATTGTCCCTCTCTGTGACACCTCTGGACCAGCCGGCATTTCCAATAAAACGCGTAGTCGCGACTGCCTGCAACCGTTGCGAAAAAGAAAAGTAAGAAAGCGGACGTTCGCGTGTGTGGGTTTCTTTCGGTCTGATCGGACGCGTGGTGTCGTTGACGTCAGCGCGGCCTAAGTACCTGCTACGTGGCTCCCACTGATCAGCTTGGAGGGAAGCCCTGGGCTGCTGATAAGAGCACGCCGAGGACTGTGTAGAGTGGAGGCGCGATTGATGTCAGCTGCGGTGCTCCTTTACAGGCGTACGGTCGCACGGATGTTCCGCTGCGACATTATGGCAAGTCTGTATAGTCGGTCGATATTGATCTGTTTTCTTTTTTATTTTTTTTTTCTGCTTCTTTGACGCGTAAGAACTGACGCGCAGAGAAAGAAGGAACAAAAACCGGTAGACAGGACATCGTTTCAACGATTGACGCACAGAAAAAGACAAAAGTTATCGTTCCCTTTTCATTTTCTGCGCGTCGATTCTAGCACTTCAAAAAATTAAAAAAAAAAGCAAAAACATTCTACAATGTTTGATTTTACACCCTCGATTTAGGCGCAGTGCAGCATGCTCCTATGTGATTTTTTTTATGTTTCTTGTACTTGAAAATTAAGGATATTTAGCTTACAATGTGCGGAAAAAGTATTTTTTCCAAGCATAAGAAAAGCCTGTGTAATGCACGTTCTTTCTGGGGTTTTACGTGCCAAAACCAGTTCTGATTATGAGGCACGTCTTATGGAGGGCTCCGGATTAATTTTGACCACCTGGGGTTCTTTAACGTGCACTACAACGCAAGCACACGGGCTTTTTTTTTTTTTTTTTTCATTTCGCCTCCATCGAAATACTGCCGCCGCGGCCGGGATTCGATCCCGCGACCTCACGCAAAAATTGGGGCGCGACTGGCCGCTTGAGGTACTTTGCGTGTATTCGCTGGCTTCTTTCACGCTTGGAAAAACGTATATGTAGCACGTTTATGAGCAACAGAAAGCTGTATCGGGAGTTCTTCCGTGTTGCTCTACAATTTTCTCATTGACGCTTTTCATTTAAGTATTTAAGAAGTTGATTAATTAATGAAGACTAATTACGTAACTAGGCAGAACGCAAAAAAAAATTGCGTATCTCCAAGCGATGGCAAACGACAGTACCTTTCTGTCCAGCCAAGTTGCATTTGCATATTTTCAAAGTTTGGCTCAAGTTACGTTGCGTTTCCTTGTCTGCCTGTGTTTGTAACGGTGGCCATAATCGTGATACAGACGCACATTTGGGACTCCGCACAACCTGTGACTGGCATGTTTGCCTGTGACTGGCATGTTTGCATGCCAGTCACACCCACCTATAATAAATGCTTTTGAAAGGCGAAAGCTGCGATAAAAGTGGAATACCACCGAAATTGACGGCTGCATTTTCTTATAGGGTTGCCGTTTTTTTCTTTGCGTGCGTGCGTGCGTGCGTGCGTGTGTGTGTGTGTGTGTGTGTGTGTGTGTGTGTGTGTGTGTGTGTGTGTGTGTGTGTGTGTGTGTGTGTGTGTGTGTGTGTGTGTGTGTGTGTGTAGTCGAACCCGGACATATCGAACCCACATAGTATAACGAATTATCGTGTATAACGAATAGCAGTAATATTCCCTTTAAAGTTTTGTATAATTTTTTATACATGGAATTACCTATATATCGAACTTATTTTCTGATCCCCTTCAGATTCGATATATCCGGGTTTCGACTGTATATCGAACTCTCTTGTGATCCCCTTCAGTTTTGGTATATCCGGATTCGACTGTACTACATACGCGTCCACGTTTTTCGCCGTGGTCGACGATATATCGAATCTGAAGGGGTTCACAAAAAGTTCGATATATAGGTAATTCGATATACAAAATAAAAGCTTCATACAGGAATTTTCAAGGGGATTTCATGGCTGTTCCATGTACACAAAAATGTCACAGTTTCGCCCTAAGGGCGAAGCAATGAATGCGATAGCAACACAGCAATGTCATACGAAGTAAGGTGAGCGGCTTTGGTAGCAACAACACGCAGAACTGTTGTCGACGCCATCGGCGTTTTGCCCGCGTTAGCTCAAAATGCGTGCGGCGTTGGTGACTGTTGCTGGAGCCTCTGATATAAATAGGCACTTGGTGCCGCAGCTAAACGTCGCCTCCCTTCCCTCCCCCTCCCCCACGGCCTCTCGCGCGTCCGAAGAAGGCGCGTTTGCTCTACATATATGGTGATTGTAAAGGAGAAAAGAGACGCCTACTTCTGCAGCCCTTAAGCGAGCACGGCGCAGAACGCGCGTTTGTTCTCCGCCGTGCGTTCACTCCCCGTGAAAGACGCGCCCCTCGCGCCCTTTCACTCGCACATACAGCGTTCGGCGCGCGGCGACGATTTCATCTCCAAATGACGTCATACGGAACCTCACGGCGACGGCGACGGCGACGCCGACGGCAGAAATCTGCTTTTGAGTGTCCATATAATTGCTATCGCAATAATAATGTGTTATATCCGGGTTCGATATATCCGGGTTAGACTTATGCGAGTGATGCGCGTTCGTCAAAGCGGAAGGTTAATTTCTGCGCAATGGTCGTTGTGAAAAAGGGGGTCGATTTGGCGATGGCCACCTGCCGCGATAGCTCGCTCCGTGGCCATGCCGTTCTACCACGTTCCGCTGCTGAGCACGACGAGGTCGCGCGTTCGACTCACTGCCGCGGTCTCAGAGGGGGACACTAAAGAGAGAAACATTCCGTGGCGATTCAGCGGTAAACGTGAGAGAAATGCGTTATAGCATTATGTCGCACCTCTTTGAGGTCCCGGATCTATATATGATTTAAGCCGCGCGAATTCACCACACTTGGCAGTGTGGTGAAGTGTTGTCCAGGAGCTCCCTCGACACGCATACCCTGCCCCTCCGAGGACTGGAGGAGCAGACTACCGTCAGTTGCACTATACTCCGTTTCATACATCAGCTGCCACGCTGTGGAAGCTACGCAACAAGTGCGGTCACCAAAATGTATCACTCCGCGCGTTCCGTCTATGCTTCGCTGCGCGCCGTGACGTCATGGATTTTGATTGCGTCTTCCCGGGCCTAGTTAATCGGTAAAGATGTACCACGTTGAATTCTTTATAAAAAACATGAAAAGAAAGCTAAGGACTGAACTTACGAGAAGGTTCGAGAGAAGTGCTACTCCGTCCCACTTCATCGAATGAGAGGAAATAATTTGTGTGACGTCGCACTGACGTACCGGCGCTGGTGTTTCGGCGCGAAATTCGATATGTGGGAGTTTGCACCTTCATTTTCCCTTCTCGTAAATCACCCTCTTACCGCGAAATTGACGAAAGTATGGTTTCGAAAGATTACTTTATCAGCCTAGATTTCGTTTAGCGTTCCTCATTTGTCTCCCTTTTAAACTGAACGATTTTAAATTGACGATATCTGTGCGAGTTAAGACGCCGACGTTTGAGTGTAATGATCGAATACCTGCTATTTGGTGACATCGTATGCATTTGCGTATCCGGAGTTGGGAGATCGGTAGATCTTCCAACACCGTGTTTTCGGCCACCGGAGCGGTCAAAAAGGAAGCCCACGCCGAATTGAGACAAGGGTTCGTTCGCATCAGCACGCGTGTTTTGTTGGGCCGAGGTGATTTTCTCTGCACCATCAGCACACGCAAAGTTGGTTGTGTTTGGAGGTAGGAACTTCCCGCTGCGGGGCTCGGTAATTTTTTTTTTCAGCATGCTGAGATGAGCAGCCCCGCAATCTAGCCGAAAACACTTTGTTGCGTGGCCTCTCATCGTCGCTCAGCGATAAGGCGGCGGAGGAGAGAGGGCGCGGTATATCGGCCGCCGTCACAGACCCCCCCCCCTCAGCTCCCGTGTGGTGTGATAAGCCAGTGCTGCTGATAAGGGCCCTCGTTTCTTGGATGGTACAGCCGTTTTTCCTCTCCCCTCGGTTCTCTAGTGCATCCATCATCTTGGAGCCGTTACAAGCGTGTTCAACGGCTCCAAGTGGCGCCACTGGTGACTAGCGGGATTGCGTTTAAAAAAAAAAATATTACGCTGGGATATAATCGCCAGATCGACTGTTTTGGGTGAGTTCCTCTTCCGAAAGGGACGCTGTGTAAACAAATTTCCCGCTTTCGCGTGTTTGGTCTTTTTTTACTTGTGATGGGCGGCTTGATGAGATGAACCTGTAATTGATAACTATTCGTAACTCAAAAAGGATGTGTGTAGAAGTGCCATAAAACCTTGTATTAATGCTCCAACGACCTTCATTGAGCAGATTTCTAACTTTCCGGGGAGTACTGTTTTTTTTCTTTAATTTTTATTTACCAGATCTATAGATTTATAAAGCACTGCTGAAGATTCGGGAAAGTTAACGACAATGTATAAAAATATTTCCCTTTGTTTAAATCACAGTATTTCTTACTCCATTTTTATTTGCAGAAGTGTGTGCTTTTTTTTTTTTGCATTTCAATTGCAAATGAACATCTAGCTAAACAATATTGCAACGTGAGGACATGGTGGACAATATTGCAACACATTTGATGAAGATAGCACTGTAATTTCTTGATGCATGTTAGGAACCAAAGGGATGCCAACTTTATGAGCAGCCGTTTTTTCATGCTTTTGAGGGCAGCGACGCAACAACTGTAGCTTACCTAAATTAGTGGTTGACATTTTCTTCCCTACGGTTCAGCCACCTGAAGTTTTACACTGCATCTTCAGTCCTAATTTTCCCCCAATTTCCTCAACGGTTGTAGTGCTATAGGAAACCATTTATTAGGGACATTGCTTGTTCATATGGCAATTATAGCATGGCAGCCATTCTACTTCTGTTAAAATTACTCCTTCTCTCTTCCACACTACTGCTTCAATCGTGTCGTTTCCTGCCCACCCTACAAAAATAGTTCTTTTGGTCGTTTGCAAAATGCTAAATATAGAAGAAGCTTGCAACAAAATGGTTGAAATGAAACAAGGGAAACTCTGATAACAGCATTGCGTAGGAATGAAAGAAGCATTTAGTAGGTAATAAATTGTCAGCTAAACAGGTGTAGGCGGCGGCCTTTCAGGGTATTTTGTTTTGAACATTGTCGACGGGCGAATATCCGTGTGCAACAGCCAAGCTATTTTCTGAGTGGGATGGGGGCAGGTTTGGTGGGGCTGGGGGGGGGGGGGGGGGGAGCTGGCCGTTGTCTGCAGTATGCAGGTATAGCGGCTGCAAGGAGTGGGGAAGTTCAAGAGCTGTGGGCGTTGGTGGCAATGTTTGGTCCCAGCCTTGAAAGCGTGCCAGTCTGTATGGAATGCCTTCTTCCGTTGCCTCCTCCTATTAATGGTCTCCTCTCTAGTGCTCGCTTCTGGCATCCAGCGGGGGCCACTCACTCCTGGCTGGCGGTGTGTATTTTGGGCTTCCCTTCTGGCCACTGACGCAGTCCAAACTTTGCCTCTGCAAACCCTCTGTCTCGCTCAGGTCTTTTTTTTTTTTTTCCTGCCTTTCTTTTTTTCCTCTGTGTGGGAGGACAACATGTTTTCCTTTGTCTTCTTCATGGCTGCTAATTTTTTTTCTTACATTCCATCTCTTCTTTTTTCTCTGTGGCGTTGCAGAGCTGCTATCGCAGAGTTTCTTGTCTGTGCAAGTTTCGAGTTTTTTTTTTTCCCAGTTCCACAGTCAGTGCGTGTGAATTTTCGCCCATGCTTTTTCTGGCATTTGAGATGTCCTTCACCCTCACAAGAAATGTGTGAGTTGATGCATCCGTGATAGAAAAAGTGCTACAAAATGCTGCAAAGGGTAACACTAAGAAAACGACTTTGAACATATTAGTTCTGGCATTAGTCTAGTCTTTCTTTGTGATGTATCACTATCGCATACACCAAGCACACTGCGCAAGTTTGTGCTTAAACGTTTTAAGAGTTACGCATTGCAAGGTCCAGGAGGTTGGCACTAGCCCTAAAGGGACAATTGTTGCTGACATCGTGTTTCAGTTAACTCCAGCACTTGCCCTACTTGGTGCACTAACTTTAGCGTCGGTAAATTTAATAATATTTGCATGGCAATACCATCACATGCAAACTGATAAATGAACTGCTAATGGTTCTCTTCATCTTATGCAGACACCAAATGAAATTTTAGCTAAGGCAGCAAACGCAAGAAGTTGTGCAGTGTACAGGAACAACTGGTTATGTGAATTGCATACATGCCACAGCTCCGTAGCGTAAGCTGTGCAAGCTTAACTCTTGAAAGGGAAAAATTGTCATCCACCTGAATGTAATAAGTTGTAACTGCAGTTGTCTGACGCAGCTATAAAAATGAATTAGTAAAGTTTCAAGGGCAGCATTAAATGTATGAAAGGTTGAAACATATTGTGCACCATTTAAATATACTTTTCTTTATTTTCTTCAACTTTATTGCGATGACGAGGCCTTTATGCGCAGCAGGAGTACCATACTTCTGCAGGTTTATCTGGAACGACGTATCAAAGGTATACAAACTGTGGTGTACTAGATTATTTCAGACACTTTAATAACTTGAGCGAGTAAAGGTGATCAATCGCCGTAAATAGCCTTGAGACAGCAAGCACACGGTCGTGGAGTCCTCCAACTGATGTCACAGCTGAGGAGGTGTCACCTAGATTTCTCAAGGCAAATTACAGTAGCATCCTAGTATGGCATGAAAGTAGCACAGAGCCTTTCTTCATCATGGATAATAATGACTCAACCTGCTTAAGCTGCACAAATGTCCATGGCATTTTGTTTGAAAACACTTTAATGTCCTTTCACATTTGTCATAGAGCACAAATAGGAGTTTTGTCTATGTTACTTTGCTAAACTTGCGTTTGTCACTTTTTGAAAAAGAGCAAGAGCTCTTCAATCACAAGCCATAATTTGCATGTCCGTTTGCAGTTGTATCTAAGTGCTTCCATCTTTTTTTTTTTTTTTTTTTTTTTTGGGGGGGGGGGGTGTACATCTGTGTGTGTTTTTTTTTTTTATGATATGATATGATTAAGCATTTAAGTCAGCTTTTATTACTCCATTTGGAGGGGGGGGGGGATATTTTCTTGCGCTTGTAACACTATAGCTTACACATCATATTTCAAATTTAGTGGATTTGTGCACATATCTAATCATATGTCAATAAGAAGAGAAAATTTGCAAGCCAGTACAAACTGGTGACGGAAAGAAAAAAAAATAGCATCTCAATATATATAAGGGCAAATGCAAAGCAAATAACAATGCCACCGCTAGTATTGCTCACATTTATCTGTGCCTTTACCATGCTGTTATGTAGTTATGCCATATAATAATGTTTTCAGTGATATCAGTTCTTTTGTGTCACCATGGCTTTCGAAGTAAAGCTTTTAAAAGCTCATTGTAGTTATATTCTGTTTTATACTTAGCAGGCAACACTGTGGAAACTGTGCAAGTGGCGCTGTCACAGTAATCTCCCTTTGTGCATTTCACAGTGCAGTTGTTTTTGGTCTGTCATGTTTCATGCAACATAAATATTTCACATGTTATAACTATAACTCGTGGATGTACGGTTACATCAAATCGCATATTATTTGTTCACCTTTATGCTTTCAATATTAAATATACTATATTCTAGTCGCAAGCGCAAGCTATGGGCTGTGGCCACAGGTCGCAGAAACATGCCACACCTCTTGTTCAGGTGTAAATAGCTTCAGATCTGTAACGTCCTTCATGTAGTAATTACGTCATATTTTGCTATATAAAAGTATGAGACCTACTGCTACATTGAATTACAAGACGTATATCTAGGGAAAACACGGGGAATGCGGGAGATGGCAATTCAAGACGATGAGCAACACCAGAACACGTATATCTACATGAGAACACATATATGTATCTACACGAGAATACGTATATCTACATCCTTCATGTGTTACACACTATTTCTTGGTTGCAAATGCAATCTGTGAGAGAAGTCTCTCGAGCTTTCAAAGCGTTGCCTACTATGTATCGGAGTACTGCGAGCATTCCAGTTAGCTGCTGCAATATACGGCTTAGTTGAAGTGATCCGATGGATCGCTCACATGTTCATTGTGCATGCATTCTTTGCGCAGTGTTCGCCAAAGGCCAGTGCGAGACAGGCCAGTACCGCTTCCTGGCCAAGAATGGTGGCTGCGTGTGGGTGCTGACCCAGGCGACCCTTATCTACGAGAACAACAGCTGCAGCAAGCCACAATGCGTCGTCTGCGTCAATTATGTGCTGAGGCAAGTGCACCCCCCCCCCACTGTTCTTTCTTGGCAGTCGATGGCTGCTTGTATTGTGATGTCACTCAAGGCATCCCTGTTGCCTGCTACAGCCATTGTCGCTCAGTGTTCGCAGCTCTGGAAAAGGCCTTGTTGTCTTCATTACGGCTGCTCCTCGTAGTTTCTGCCTGCGCATGCTTGTTGTAAGTGGAACAGATTGCTGTGTGACCTTAATGCCCAACCTTAATGCCCAAGGGTTAAAAAAGCCTCACCTCAATTGCTTTCATGGGTAATGTTACAACCACAGTGGTCAAAATAAGTTATCTTTACCACACACATTACAAAGATAGTGCGTCCATTCTCACATTCGCCCCTCCCCCCGCCCTATGCTTTGCATATGTAATTCTGCAAATGGTCACATTTCCACCCTGCCTTTCTGAGCCTGTTTGTTTTCAGAATACGGTACCTTTAGGCTACATACAAAGTTTCTTTGTGCAGTTGGTGACAACTAAATACTTTATTAGATGTAACGTTAAAAAGACAGGAAGAGAGTGGTGGGGGTCAGAGAGCAAACAGGGATAGCCAATATTCTAGTTGACATTACGAGAAAAATAAATGGAGCTGGGCAGGCCATGTAGTGTGTAGTGTAGATAACCGGTGGCCCATTAGAGTTGCAGAATGGGCGCCAAGGAAAGGGAAGGGCAGTCGAGGATGGCAGAAAATTAGGCGGGGTGATAAAATTAGGAAATTTGCAGGCGCAAGTTGGAATCGGCTAGCACAAGACGGGTAATTGGAGATTGCTGGGAGAGGCCTTCATTCATCCTGCAGTGAACATAATTTATATAGGCTGATGATAATAAAATGCTCGCTGAATTTTTTTTGTTAGTGTGCTAATATTTCATTCGACAGCATGGACTGTTAGAACAGCAGAAGTGAACAATGTTAGTGTTTGGTAGTAAGCACAGTTTTTAATAGCTACCACACAGGTGGCACGGTGGATAAAGTTATCACAGGACATTACTAGCTTAAATTTCCATTTGTGTGCTTGCATTCATGTGGGAGCAAGAATCACGCAATGTCAAGATGCAAGTAGTCTGGCTGGTTATTTATGCATGATTTAGACGTACTCCAGCACATAAAAGAAGACAAAGAAGTTGACACCATATGCACAATTGATGTCCATCTTCTCAGGTTTGTCTTGTGTCATATTCTTCGATATTCTGTCGTCTAAAGTTGTGTAAAGAGTTTACTCTGGAATTGAATAAATTAACAATGGTGACCCTTTGTTTTCATGCATCTAGAAATGTACCACCTGCCCTAACCCCACAAAGCCAAACGTATCATTTTTGATAGGCTGAGTATGATACCTCAAAAGTCTGATCTAAGCACATAAAATCTAATCCAAAGCCCATAGTACCGTTTTTGATAAGCTGATGTGAAGTTTCAGTTGTGGATAGTTCAGAAAATGAATTACTATGTAATTAATTGCTAAACGAATTACTTCACTCATGTCATTTCATTGCTTTGCTTTTTTGATACAGATATACTCTCATGGCCAGAAGTGAAGGTTGTTCTAATTTTGCTTGATGTAGAGTGGTGTTTAATGTAATCTCTTTACATGTGCGGCCGAGGGATGTTACGCAATCAGCAGGGCTAGTCCATGCGTCAAGTGCCCCTTCTGTTGTTCACGCTTCCTTTCCGCCTTCATTTGCAGTGGTGCCAGCCAGGGGCATGAAGTGCTTGCGGAGCAGCAACTGACTCCCACAGTGCAGCCAGAGCCAGAGCCAGAGCCCGAGTTGCAGCCACTGCCGTCTGCTCCTGTGGCTGAAGCAGCAGCAGAGGAAGAGGAGGAAGAAGAAGGGGAGGAGGAGGAGGAGGAGCCCCTGTGCTTCACCAGCAGCACGAGCAAGATCTTTGCTCCCCTCACAGCGGACATGAATAAGGATTTCCTCTTGTTCCCTGATGAGGACAGCGACTCCACAGGTGGGCCCGTGCATCAGCACTTCGCTTCGGTTTGCTCGGTCAACAAGCGGCATGTGACAGCTGCTCGTGTTTTAAAGTGAAGCTTTCTTTGACTCTTCCTTTGACTTTTCCGCTGCTGCTGCTGCTGCTGTCTTGCACACCACGTCGGGAGGTAATTCAAAGTGCGCATATACACGTGCCGGAGAGGAAAGGCGACGCGAGAAACTCAATTGAACCTTTGCATTTTATTGCATGTGCACAATGCCCTCTGGAGCTCCCTGGCCATCGCCACAATAGCCTCTTGATGGCTGTAATTATTCATGACCCCCCGCCATAGCATTGCAGAAACTGCAACGCTTAACTTTCTACTAACGTGCAACCGTCCAGAGGGGACGTAGATAGAATGGAGGAGAGGAGGTAGAGAGAGCAGGCAGGGAATGTGTAAAGAACTGACGCCACCACGAAATGAGTGGATGACGGCCTTGCCACTCTTGGCTCGTAGTTCCCATACCTGGGGGGAGGACGGGAGTGGGAAAAGACGACGTGAGAAGGTGAGGAAACGCTACTTCTAGACACGACAGCGGTTGCGGACAAACCAGATAAATTTAAGTTCAAGCTACGGTACGGTATGTTTCTGCTATTTCTGAAAAATAAACACCATGCAAGTTTGTCAAGTGGACAACTGACCCACAGCATGCAGACTCAAAGCCGCGTCTAGGCCACACTACGGTCGCACGTCAAATCAACACTTCAGTGCCCACCGTGGTAGCTTTGTGGCTGTGGCATTGCTCGAGGTCGCGGATTCGATCCTGACCACGACAGCTGCATTTCGACAGGAGCGAAATACAAAAATGCTAGTGCACTTAGATTTAGGTGCACGGTAAAGAACACCAGGGTGTCAAAATTAATCCGGGGTCCACCACTATGGCGTGCCTCATAATCCAATAGTGGTTTTGGCACGTACAGCCTCATAATTCAATTGAAGTATAACACTTATGCCATGATGTGATGTGCCGCATAAAGCAATGACAATGCTAATCTTTTCGGAGGTTATGAACAATGGTGCACAACAACGCCCCAAGCAAGCACGTCTCGCTGTGTGTTTTGTGTGCTACACAGACAAGCAGCAGTGGTGCACACAAGGTAACATTTACCATCAACTCGCCACTCTCGCGCCACACTAAACGCCGAAGAAATTAAACATTCGCCATCATCGCTAATTATCATCAATCAAAGCAAACACCACAGAAAGCTTCGCTTACGTTGATTCCCACAGTGCGTGCGATCCGCATAATTTTTTCTACTGCATTTAGTGGGTCATGTCGGTGTCATGCAGATGAATAGACCAAGCACATGCTTGGATGCGAGTTCACCACAGTGTCTGTGGACCAGCCAGCGTGAATGAGACTTTATCTGACAATGCCTTGATCTGGCGAGTGGTTAATCTCGCATAGGACAAAGAGAGAATGGAATGAGTACAAGAGCAGCGTCCATCCTGTCATATGCATTTCTTTGTCCTTTGCGCTGTTAGAACGCTGTCAGCGAGACTTTATTCTCTTCAGTCACGTAACGAGCTCGACTGTCAATAAGTTTGTCAAAGTTGCATTAACTTATTCTGAGGTGCTGCAGACTCCATTCAACAAAGATCAAATTGGTACAAACAATACCTTGTGCATTTTCTAGTGAGTCATCATAATTATACAGAGTAATTAAATATTCACTTGTCCTACATTCAGTAATTTTGTCTTTTCCCAAAAAGAATTGAACCTCTGGCTCAAAGCATATGCACAAATCTTTATTTGCTGTGATCATTTTAAGAATGAAAAACGAATTTCCTGGATGCACTGATCAATTTTCCATTGCTTGTTCACAGTCTGAATGCAGCCACACCACCTGCTGACGTTATAAGCCTAAAGAACAAATATTTTGTCCAACAGATATTGAAGCACACCGGCACACAGACCAAAGGGGACAGAAGGGGCCAGTGTGCTTCAAGATCTGTTTAACATGAACTTTAACCCACTAGTCTGACTTGGCACTTTTTAACCCTGGTCTTTCTGCCTTTCATGTGCAGTGCTGAAAGATGACGACGATGACCTGACTCACTTGGCACCAACGGCTGGTGACACAATCATTCCATTGGAGGTGGAGGGTCTGCCTTCTGGTACGCATTCGCTCCTGCCGCTGTATTGAAGAACCTGCAGTGAGGCTCACACGTCTTTTAGCACAGGCTGCATTTGCAACCAGTTTTGCTCTGTACCGAGAAAAAAAAAAATGGTTCTAAGGTTGCTATGACATCCCATCAATGTTCAGGTAAATGTGTAAAGGTGAAAACCAAATTAAGGAAAAACATATTGTTTGAGCTGACGTTACTACTACAGTTAAACCTGCTTATAACGAACCTCCATATAATGAATTCCTGGATATAATGAAGTTTTTTTATTCCCCGCCGTTACTCCATAGAAGCATATGTATGAGACCTCTACGTAACGAAGTGGCAGCGGGAGACCCCCTCGAAATAACGAATTTTCCCCGCCGACAACCTAGAGATTTCGCCCCAAATTTTCTCATTTTTGCGCGAACAGTAACAGCAAGCGAGAATTCACGGTGACTGCAAGGCGAGAGCAAGAGCACATGTGCGTGCGTGCAAGCGTGCACAAGGCGGGCCTGCATCCCTCGACCCGGCAATCTTGCCGCTGCGGGTGTGACCTTTCCCCCTCCTTTCATTCAAACCTGATCCTGCCGTTTGCTGCAGCTGGCCTAGCCCGCCAAGCCGGCACTCTTCTTTTCCAGTTGATGTTGCTGAAGAAAAAAAAAAATCATTTTTTCAACGTGCTGGAAGCGCCACTCTTTGGTTACTGCGCAAGTCTCTGTGCTTAACTTCACTAACGTGACACTAGGTGACATTATACGACGCTACGATGTAAGGTCCCTGTATGTTCCAAAGGTAGCGCAAACCATTGTTCAAATAGGAAAGGAGAATTTCCTCCCCGCCCTCTACCCCTCTCCTGAGTTCTTCGCCGTTTTCCGCTCTCCCATTGGACGAGGCATAACACGTGACGAATAACCCGCGCGGCTTTCGTTATCGTGGGAAAACGGCGCCATTAGTGAGCGTGGAAACACTGGGACACATGTGCGCTGTGCGTGAGCGTAGGCTTTTTACATTTTTGAAGACGCTTCGGCTGCAGCGCGATGCTGACTTGCTGTGCTGTTGGATGTTTGAATAGCATTGCCAAGAGAGGCAAGCTTTTTGCGGTTAATCGTGGCAAACGAAACCTCAAACGGCGAGCGATGTGGCTCCACCGTATCGGAAGAAAGAAATTTGACTGCCACCGAGGGAGGTCATTACTGAGGGAGGTTCTGATCGCTGTTCTCACCCAGTTAGTGATGAACACGGGAAGGTGGGTGCGTTCGAGTTCACCATCAGCCAACGACTAAGTAAAAGAGAAAAAAGAAAGTCCCAGTTTATGTTATGCAGCGAACAAAAGGGCGCATTTTGGCAATTTGAATACCAGCATGACTTCTCATAAAATGAGCATAATGGAAGAGCAAAACCCAGAAAGCGCACGCACACACGGGAACCAAGGCGTATAACTGAGAGGGAAAGAAAAGCGCGCGGATGCATTTTGGAGATTAAAAAAAAAAACATGTTGAGGGTATTTAGCACATAAATGTCTCCGCCGTGTTGTGTGTGCATAGTTTCGTGTAGCTATTTGTTTTCGTACATGCGTGAGGTAAACATTGTGGGGGTCTTCCCCAACCCGTAGCGCGTGTAATCGCAGCTACGTAGGGTTCGGGCGAATAAGGCAACCAGCGAGTCAACTCAACAACGTTTATTGCTGTCAGCAATAAAACACACTTGTAGAGGGAAGTCCGCTCTGTATAACAACTAATAAAATAGGCTTGCCTCGTCGCGTGTGGTAGTCACGCGAACGAGGTCACTCACGGCTTTCAGCAGGTAAAAATCCGTCCAGGCAGAAGGTCAAGCGAGGTCAGAGACAGCGGGGGTCTCTCGGTCGCGCTCTTTTATGCCTTTTTGCCTTTCCGCGAGGGGAGTGTCCTCCTCGCCCGCCGGATGCTTTCCCTCTTCCCGCGCGGCACGCGCGTCGCGAGAGGCGAGCGAGAACCGGGAGAGGGCAAAGTGCATTTCTCCCGTGTTCGCCCGGCTCCCGCAGCGCGCGGTGTGCGCGCACGAGATGTCCACCCGGCTGCTGTCGCGGGCGCTCCGTGCGCCGGCGACGGGCGAGCGCCCGCGGGAGAAGGTGGCAGCGTGTGCTCCCCCACATCCTCCCCCCCTTAAGAAGGCCCCCGTACGTTGAGGCTGGCACCTAGGGACGTCCGTTTGCCTGAGTACCCGCCGAGGTTGGCGACCGAGGAAGCGTTGTGGTGATGTAGCCCTCAGCTGGCGGACACTTGATGCCGACTCGGAGGCGGCTGGTCAGCTGCACTGCTCGGGCTTGCGAGGCGGGATCGTTGTCGGGGCTCGAAGGTGGCTCTCAGTGCTGCGCCCTAGGTGTCGGCTGCGCTGGAGGGGTGGTCGTCTGCCGGCCGCCGGCTTGCGGTTCGTGCGGCTCCAAGGCCGGCGTAGCGCCGTCAGTACTGCAAGGGCGTCAGTTGTTCCAGCGCGTACTGCAGGCAATTCGCACGGCCGTATCTCGTCTTGCTCTGCTCCTGGAAATTATTATCAGCAACTGCATAGCAAACTGCACGGAACGGCACTGTGATCAGCAGCATAGTTGGCCGTATCCGGGGACACCATCGACGTCTGTTGCGAAGGGAATGTTCGCAAGCATCATCACCAATTCGAGTCGCAGCACAGGATAATCACCGCACTGGCCCTCACAGCAGTCTTTGGTGAAACCGCACACCCACGCGTCGAGCGTTCACGCCACATTCCCGTCGTGGCCTTGACGACTCGTCGTCCATACTCGGCGCTCCATGGTCACTAGACGTTCGCTTCCCCGGCAGGAACTACCAAGGTGCCAGCCCGGCGCGGCTGTATGCTCACGCGGTACGCAACGCCACCCGGACTTACGAATGTTCCTCGCAGTCGTCGGGTTACGCAACTAGCAGTCAGATTACCTTCGCCTGCTACGCAAATTGTAGCGCGGCTGCGGGCTCGCCGTTCTGTTCTGACTGCTCTCTCTCACCGATCGCGGTTGAGGGAGGGCCTGATCGTCATCCCACTGCTCATCACGCGGCACGTAGCGTTTCAGGTCGCATACGTGTACCGGTCCGCCGATCGGCTTTCCTTTCTTGTTCTCGAGCCGGTAAACAAGCGAGGAAACCTTCTCTCTCACTAGATACGGCCCGGTCCACTTCGGCGCCAGCGAGGCAGCGAACTGTTTGGTAGCATCGCTGAGAACATGCTGGCGTCGAAGCACCAGATCGCCCACTTCGTAGTGGACGTTCCGATGCGAGCGGTCGTACTGCGCCTTCTGCTGTGCCCTTGCAGTGCGAAGATTACAGCGTGCTTTATGTAAAGCTTCCGTCATCTTGGCACGTAGATGCGTCGCGTATTCAGCTCGTGCTGACGGCGCCACTGGCATTCCGCTGCGATCCGCGAGAACCCTATCCATCGGATTCGGCAGCTCTCTCCCCAGGTTGAGAGAAGAAGGCGCATACCCAGTCGAGCGGTTCACTGTCGATCGCAATGCAAACCCGATCTCTGGAAGGTAGGTATCCCAGTCCTTATGCCTTTCAGAGAACGCGACAAGCATGTGCTTGATGTTGCGATTGACTCGTTCAGTGGGGTTCGACTGGGCATGGTAGGTTGTCGTTTTCTTATGCTTAATGCCAAGTGCGGCGCATGAGTCAACGAACACCTTTGCAGTGAAGTAGGACGCATTGTCCGTTATCAACTGTTCCGGAAAACCAAACCTGGTAAAAACCTCCATCAACTTATCCATTATCACCCGTGCCGTCAGTTTTCGTAGGGGGAAAAGTTCTACCCATTTACTGAAGTGATCCGTGACCACCAGCAAGAATTTGTTCCTGCTCGGTGTTGTGGGATACGGTCCCATGATGTCACATGCCGCGATTTGCCAGGGAGTCTGGCTGTCGATAGGCTGCATGAAGCCGGGCGGTCGTCCGCCTCGGGGCTTCACGCTTTGGCACACATGACACGATCGGGCGTAGCGAATCACGTCCCGTTTCATGCCTGGCCAGGTAGCGAAGCGACACAACTTAACGTAAGTCTTGGGGCCGCTCGCGTGCCCAGCAATGCACGAGTCATGAAAGTAGCGTAGCAGTGCTCCTCTCAACGCGCGCGGTATCACCACCTTAAACGCCTCACTTGTGTCGTTCTCGGTGGGAATATACCTCAGCAGGACGCCGTCGGAATTCAGCAGATAGGAATCCAGTGCGCTCACAGCATTACCAGCTGTTCCTGAGCGCTCCGCACCGACAGCAATACCAGCTGCCTCCATGTGCGCGGCGGCCGCGCCGCCCGGCTCTCGGAGCCCGTCGAGCACTTTTCGACAAAACGGATCCTTCTGCTGAGCCTCGAACAGCTCCTTTCTGCTGAAGACAACTCCTGCGGAACCGACAACATCTACGTGGTTCACGCTCTCGCCCAGGATCGACGGTTGTTCCGCGTCCTTACTCGGGCTACGGCCAGGGTTTCTCCCTCGCCTCGGACAGGCGCTCGCGAAAGTGCGTCCGCTGCGGCATTGCTTTTTCCTTTGCGGTAGCGCACGGTGAAGTCGTAACGCTGCAGCAGCAGTGCCCAACGCGCCAGGCGACCACTCGGCTCACTCAAGCGCCTCAACCAAGTGAGAGCCATGTGGTCAGTCTCAATGTGAAAGCCACTCCGTCGACATAATAGTCAAACTTTCGCAGAGCGAAAACTATCGCGAGACACTCCTTCTCTGTCACCGAGTAGTTCCTTTCCGCCGGCGTCAACGAACGGCTCGCGAACGCAACCGGTCGGAGAATGCCTCCGTGCTCCTGAAGCAAAATTGCACCTAGACCCAGGTCGCTTGCGTCTGTTTGAATCACAAACTCCCTGTTCAAGTCGGGCTAGCTGCAACTCTGCCGTGTCAGCGAGCACCTTTGTGAGGCCGCGCAGTGCCGCCTCCTGCTCTGGACCCCAAGTCCAACGCTCGTCTTTCCTTAAGAGCTTCGTTAAGGCGCTTGCACTGCCGCGCAGTCTGGAATGAATTGGCGATAAAAGTTCACCAATCCCAGAAAGCGTCTCAGTTCGCCGATATCTTTCGGCGACGGGTAGCTCAGTATAGCCTCGAGCTTATCCTCACTCGGCAGAATGCGGCCGTTGTCCAACGTGAATCCCAACAGCGTTATTCTGTTCGCAGCTATCTGAGCTTTACTCGGGTTCAACGTGATACCCGCGGACCTCAGCCTGTCTAGGACGTCTCTCAAGTGGCGCAAGTGCTCGTCGAATGTTTTTCGAATAAACCACTATATCGTCGAGATATGCGAGAGCATGTTGCCACTTCGCATCTCCTAGAACTCGGTCCATCAACCTCTGATAAGTAGCGGGAGCTCCGACTAAGCCAAAAGACATTCTTTTGAACTGAAAGAGCCCGCGGTGACAAGTGAAAGCCGTTTTCTCTTTGTCACGCTCGTCCATTTCGACCTGAAATATCCCCCGACTAGCATCGAGCGTCGTAAAGTACTTCGCCCCGCCTAGGTTAGATACTAAAGAGGAAATGGAGGGTAGAGGGTACGCATCCTTCTTCGTAACCTCATTCAGCTTGCGGTAGTCTACACAAAGGCGATAAGTATCGTCCTTCTTCGGGACTAGAACTACCGGGAAGCCCCATGGGCTGTTCGACCTTTCCACAACGCCTGTGTCGATGAGTTCGTCTAAAGCGCTGTCAAGTGCTTTCCGTTTAGTCAAGCTTATCGGCCGAGGATTACATTTCCACGGCGCAGCGTCACCCGTGTCTATCCTGTGCCTGACTAACGTAGTGAGGCCCGGCCGGTCCGTGAAATCGCGTCGTATTCGTACAACAGCGATGACAGTCGTGCCCGTTCTCTCTCCGGCAGGCTGTTGACCTCTGACAAAAGTGGGTGCGCTGCCCCTTGCAACGTCGCGGCACAATGTTGTGCTACCGTCTCTCCGTTGCTTTGATCGTCTTTACCGATTACGGTTTGCTCGCTCGGCTGCGGCTGGGTGTGGCCCGCTCGCGCCGCCCCCGGAGACTGGCGTGTCGCCGCAGGCACGGGCGCTTTTGCGAAACGCTTCAAAACACCCGTTCCGTTCTCTCGGTAACCTCCGCTGGCGATGTCTATCAAAATACCCGACTTGGCGAGAAAGTCTCGACCTAAAATAACAGGCACTGACAGACCGGGAAGATGTACAAGGCGTTGTCGCCTGACGCGTCTCTCCCAACGAATAACTAGTCTAGCTGCACCGCTCGATTGTGCTGTGCCGGAAGCAAGGCGGAAAGTGATGTCACTATCTCTTAAGCGGATATTGTTCTCGCGGAGATGCTGCAACACCTCGTCACCAAATAACGAAGCGCTTGCCCCAGTATCCAGTAATGCGGCAAACTTCTTTCGGGCTATCGTTAGCTCGATGAACGGCGCCTGCGAGTCCGCGACATCTCCTACGCGACCAAGCCAAAGGCGCAAGTAAATCGAAATCGCCAGTTGTGTTCGAGATCGCCGCCCGGGACCCAAGGTGGATCACCGGCGGCCTCGCCCGTTTCCCGAACCACGTGCTCGACCTTGGCCCGGCGTGCTTGCGCAGTCACGGGCGATGTGCCCCAGTCCGCCGCATTGGTAGCAACGGCCACCGAAGCCTCGGTGGCGTGGGCGCCCGTCGCTCCAATCCGGCGGGCCGTAGCTTCCACGCTCGGCGGTCGGCATGTGCCGCTCCTCTGTTCTCGCATTAGTCGCCAGTTCCTGCCGCGGCGCACTGCGTGCCGCGTTATGCTGTGCTGTTTTCAGCGCGTAGGCGTACGGGTCCAAGGCGCGGTCTGATAATTCCCAACCACGCTGGACCTGCTGCTCGTCGGCGAACGATGCCGACGCGTCGACCCTCGGGGAATGTGAAGCGATCCCGCCGCCGTTCCACGCGCAACGAGGCTCGAGTGACAGCGCGGCGGGTGGAGGCGGACGGTATGCTCGCGCCGCGAAGGATGTCCCCTTGGATGCGCTTTGCTTCGGTGGCGAGCTCGTCTAAGTCTCGGTACCTACATCCCCTGAAGTAGGCCGCGAAAGTCGGGTGCGCTTGCCGTGTGACGCGCTCGACTTTATCGGCGTCGGTGGCGAGAGGGCTTGCGAGACGATAAAGTTCGTCCATCGCTCGAACATACTCCAGCAGGGACTCGTCCGGATGCTGGGTACGCAACTCCAACTCTCTCCTCAAACGCCACTCGTAGTTGGCCGGAAGAAATTCCTCGCGGAAGTTTCGCGCGGAACTCTTCTACTGTGCGGGCTCTGTGTCCGGCCAGTCGGAACCAACGAGCCGCCTGTTCAGTCAGTGAAGCAGGGACCACGCGCGCGAGAAGTTCGGCGTCTGAAAGCCCTGTTGCTTGCTGATAATACTGCAGACGGTCGAGGTACTCGTTTGCACTAGTGCGATCGTGGTACCCACTATAGGTAGGCATGTCTACCTTAATTCGTGGTCGCTCGCTCTGCGACGGGGCCCGCATGGTGTTTCTGCAGGGCGCCGGCTAAGCTCTGCATGACTTGCAGCGCATTCTGCAGCATTATTTCGCTTGACGGAATACTACCGCCCGAAGGTTCGGACGCATCCGCAGCTTGCGTCGAACTATTTAGAGGCATAGGTGGCTCTGAGTCCGCGGGATGACGCGGCGAGGTGTTAGGCGTGTTAGGCCTACTCTCGGCCTAAACCCTGCCAACGTGGCGTTTCCGCGATCCCGACTGTTCCGCGTGAAACACTCAAAATCAAAGCTACCGGTTTGTTCGGAAGCTGCCGCCGCGTTAGCACTAGGCATTCTGATTATCTCCCGCGACCTCCGACAACATGAACAAATCTGGAAAGTCAGACAGCCCGTCGCCATTGTTTACTGCAACTTCAGTAGTCCCAGCTCCAAAAAACAGAAAAGAAAACTCGCCGTGTTGCCGAATTCGAAACACGTGGTAGCGCCAAATGTGGGGGTCTT